>NC_056739.1:967063834-967186173 GCF_019279795.1 Protopterus annectens
TCCATTAATGGTGGATTTGGATCCTTTTGTATGTCACATGTCAGCAGAGCTCTGAGCAGACATATAGTACTGAATAGAGCTGGAGTTTCTTTGGAGCAAGTTTATATGTCAGATTTTTTTTCTTTTATCCTTTTGGTGAGGAACTTTTGGGGTATCTCAATTGTCCTTCTATGGGCTTCCGATCATTGGTTTTGGTCTCATAAGAGTACTCGAATGTGGTCTGATAAGTGGAACAATGCAGGAATGACTAATAGAGATGGATGGCATCATGATCCATGATCAGGTGGGCAATCACTTCAGGTCTTTCTAACCTCTAACCACTTTCTAAGCACAAAGTCAAAAGAAAGGCCCCTGTAAACAACCCCTTGATAACCTCTTCTGTGTCCCTCTTGTGTTGCACCTGTATGGTTGTTTGGGGACCTTGTTTACCTATACATTTTTTTATGACTATTTTTTTACATTTTCCAGGCCATGGCTCTGGCTGGCACCAGCTATCTGTTTCGAGTCCCTCCTTGTCCGGATATCCGTGTCAATGCACTTTCCACTATCCACCAGTTTGTTTGTTGCTGCAAAATCTGCAAACAAAGTCCTCCTCCCATGTTGGCCTGTACTTCTGAAGAAGCAATAACAACAATAGGGAAGGACCGAGCCCTGGGACACACCACTTGTGACCGCTTGGAGTCGGAGTCGGACAGCAGCTCTACCCCCCCTGTGGGTTCTGTCCTTAGCCAGTTTGCAACCCATCTTGTGACATATGGGTTTTTACATTTTAAGCTAAGTTTTTTTACAACAATATATTGGGTATTTATTGTCGAAAGCCTTCAGGGTCAAGTAGGCTGTATGGACTGCCCTCTTTTCATCATCCTTGGTGATGACTGTTAGAAGAAGTCAAGTTCAAAAAAAGGCATGCTTGCCTTGACGGCAAGCCAACTGTCAGGGGTCAATGTCTGCAAGTCCCCTATATCTTTGTTTATGAGCTCCATTATGATCCTCTCCATAGCTTTTGCAGACAGAGCTTGTTAAGCTTATGGTGGGGCGGTCCAATCAGGAGAGGCAGACCGCCGAGGAGGGTGGGACAGGGACCACAGCCGCCACTCCTTGGGCACGTATCCTGTGGTAAGGCTGAGATTAAACAGCTGCCTTATGTGCGGGTTTAATTCCTCATTTAGCTCGGCAGAGGAATCCAACGTTGGAGTCGGGGGAGCCTCCGGGCTTTCATCTGCCTCTGGAGAGATGTCAGATGGAAATGGTACAGCGGAAGAATCACACCTAGACTTCTTGGCCTTCTTCTTCTTCATGGAAGGCTGACCCTCAGAGTGGGAAGTTCCCGCCTTACTGTCTTTCGCTAAAAGGTTAAGACATTGATTCTTTAAATACAGAGTCAAAGAAGAAAGCTGACTACGGAGAGTCTTTGGGACGAAAGACCGACAAATGGAACAGGATGCATGGTCGTGGGAAGTTCTGAGACAAAAGCACTGCTTGTGACGGTCTTTATGGGGAATCTCTTTCCCACACCAGCATTTACACTTTCTGGATCACATGAAATCCCACAAGCAATCAATCAAAAGAAAAAGATAAGAGCAAAAACCCCAACGGGACACTTAGCGTAAACAGACTGGTGAGGCAGCAGTGACTTGAGCATTCAGACTGACAATCACAAGGTGACATTTGAACTGGCGGCAAAGAAATTCTAAGGATTGTACATCTGGATCTCGCCTGTATGTCCTATGCTGCACACAGGGAACATACATGTGACATATGGCGTACCTTAAAGCAACCGAAAGGCTTTAGTATACTGGACAGACATCAGGCCACTCTTGGCAGAGAATGCCTATTGTAAGGAATACTACAAAAGTGAAATGGAAGAACATTACGATGTCTGTCGATAACGACACACACACACTTCTCTGCCTTATCTCAGGTACTTCCTCAGATTTCGGGTCATATGGGGGGAATCAACATCCACCTCATGCTTGACATCTGTGGTGGGAGATGCCTAGTAATAATCCGAGAGAGTCTTCTTACACTTATTCATCTTACCAGACCTCAGAGGTAATGTTTCGGAGGATGGTGAAGCAGTTTCCACTGGTCCACTTATCTAGGACTAATCTCACGAAAGTTATTTCTAGTCCTACTACCTTAATGACTGAAAAGATGGATGGCTAAAGATCCAAACAGAGATTTGTTTCCTGTCAAGGGAGATGGGATAATAAAAACAGGCATCATGGGTGGCATATGCAGAACACGCTACCTCAAAGGTGTTGACCTAGATTTCAATGCAACAATCAAAATTGTGGTCACTGGCACCTGCTGCCTAAAGCTGAAGCCAACTAAGGACAATGCACCGAGCCTGAAGTCAACAGTCTTCGCCCCAAAGTTTGGAAACTAACCCCAATGACATCGGTATCAGCACCAACAAATTCAGTGCTGAAAACAATCTTGAAAATTCTGCACCAAATAATCAGCCCAAAGAAACTCCTGATAAAGACATCGCTGTCAAAGACATACACTGATGGCTGAGTTTATAGCATAGTAGAAGACCTCAAGAACTGCAGTCCGGACATCAACAATCACCACTTAGGTAGACTACAGCTCACTGGGATTTCTAGCTGAAAGAGATAGAAGATGAAGAAGTGCCTCTGTCTGCCCTAGAACAGGGGAGGGGGGTGTAGTTTTTACTGGATATTAATAAAGGCCTCCATTTCTTCACAGTCAGTCTTAAAAAGGGCTATAGAATGACATCTGAAAGACTATTCTGAAGACTGTCTTGAGCCCAAAATTCTGTACACCTCTGAATTTGATAATGTCACATCATTTCCAACTTGTTTTAATGACAGCTTATCAGATAATGTGGATGCAGAGGAAACTGCCCAAACAGGAAGGAGTATTAATGTGCTGTTAGCACATGTAAGCTGAGCTTTCTCAATGCTGCTCGAATATTGGATGAAGACTGCATTCCAAAACTTTTTTGCAACAACAAAAAACTCCAAGTCAGCATATCAGCAGAGGAGAAAGTAACAAACTATTCATTAAGATGATGGTTTCCCAGAAAATTAATATACAAGATGACATAGAAATTCCAAAGTCAGTATCCCATAGACATTCCAAAAGGAACCTGTTTCATGGTAAGATTTTAACATACCTTGATGGAGATGCTGCAGGACAATGGAGAAAGTCAGAGAAGGGATGATTTGCCTATTTCATCTATGATGGATTACAACAAGCTTCAAAACGAACAACTGCAAGTGGCACTAGTTACAGCTAGAGATCTAGAGACAAGGCATGGGAGCCTTCTGCCATCCAGAGTATAACACACAGTTTGGAAACTCCTGTGGAATACCAGCTTGAAGGCACTTTTAATTCTAATACTATATTTTCTATTTCTGAATTAAATTTTAAAAATAAATGAACACAAAAAACGGTGTGTAACTAAACAATATCTTATTACGAGTGCTGCTTGTTTACCTCCTGAGTTCCCATCAGCAGTCGGTGTAAATACAAAAGAGTAACGAATACATTTACACAAGTTAAGCAAGCAGATTTAACTACAGGGAAAAAATTAACCACTGAGCAACTGCAGTCAAAAACTGCGGAACTGTCAAATTACAACAGCAAGCCAGTGCACTCAATTCCAAAACCTGTTGCAAGCTGTACACAGAAAGACTACAGTCTTCAAATTTCAGGGTAGAAAACTTAAGGTATGCTGGTATTTCCATACACATAGATAATAGCAAAACAGAAGTAGATATCCAGATCATCATTTCAATGTTAAATTCTCATTCTAAGATCAGAACTGATCTGGCATACAGGACTGGAACACCAAAATCAAGGCTAATTCACACAATTGTGTGTTTTCTACAGCCTGTGACAGGAAATGAAAGTTAAGTGCACACCATAATGCTAGATCTGTGTTGTATTTCTGTGTCTGGTTCAACCTGTGGGTCACCGGATCTGAGACCAGACAAATTTCCAAGACTTCAGCTGGTCAAGTTCCCCCTCCTCTATCAATAATGCTTCACTCCCCAGAGAACCTCATTTCGAGTTTGTCCCTCACTGCCTCAATTGATAAAACACCAACCTAAGAGAAATGACGACAAGGCACCCACAAACAATGTAAAGCAACCTCCCTAACTCAGTCATCATATGAAAAGGAGCTTGCCATACAGACAGGCAGGTGGCAAGAGGGAGAGAAGGTTGAACCAGATGGAGAAAGACAGCACGTATCTAGAGTTATGATGAGTGCATAACTTTTGTACCTGATGTTGTCTTCTCCATCTGCATTCAACCTGTGGGACAGAGACCCCAGCCACATAAAACCCAGGAGGTGCTAAGGAAGAGTATTCTGCAATACACTGGAACCAAAGAAAGCCCTAGATCTCGAATGAACGTCCAGCTTGTAGCAGGACATAAAGGTATGGAGACCCATCCAAATAGCAGTAACACACAAATCATCCATTGAGGCTTTAGAGAAAAGGCAGTGGAAGTAGCCATGGCTCTGGTAGAATGACCTTTTGGTTTGTGATGTAAGGACATTTCCTTCAAACGGTATACAAAAACAATGCAATCTGACAACCACTTGGACAGTGTAACCTTAGAAATAGGCTGACCCAGTTGAAGCTTGCAGAGAGAGACAAACAATTGTTTAAACATCCTGCAAGATTTCGTACTATCCAGATAAAATCTCAGTTATCTATGTATATCAAGGCAATGTTATGCAACAAATAAATTACAATTACATGAAACAAATATTAGCCTTTAATGGCAAAATCCTGGAAAAAAAACAGGAAGGTGAAAAGCTTGATTCAAGTTTTTCTCATAGCCACCTTGGGAAGAAAGGAGGGATATGTATGAAGAGACTCCCTTATCCTTATGGGAAAACCAAATGTGACAGGACAGAAGAGAGGGCCTGCAACTCAGATATCTATCTGGCAGAAGTGACAGCCACCAAAAACAGCATTATCCAAGACAAAATCTTCAAATCAATGGTAGCAGAGGGTTCAAATGGGTGACCCATCACCTGCAACAGGAAAGGCAAAACCCATGATGGAACAGGGTTCTGAAGAGGAGGACATAGCAAGAAAGCACCCCTAAAAATGGCCTTCAAAATCTTTAGAGCAGCCAAAAAATTACTCTTGCCAACGTGAAAATTGGAAACAGCTGCCAATTGCACTCTAATCACAGAATAACTGAATCCAACATTAAACGAACCTGCAAGAAAATCCAGGACTGCCTTCAAGGAGGCCAGAAAGGGATGAAAACCCTGAGAATCAACCTAAATAGCAAAATGCTTCCACTTGCTAGAATACACCTAACGCACAGGCATCTTCTAGGAGGAGGATGACAAGATATGCACTGGACTGCTAGTAAGCTTGGGATTCCTGGCTATCAGTGGAAATGGAGGAACCATGCAATTAGATTTAGAGTCTGGAGACTGAGTGGATCCAGACCGTCGGCATGGAAGATGAGATCAGGAAGCGGATCCAGCAGCCAAGCAGGGTGCTTCAGATGAAGCCAAAGAAAGGGGAACTAAACCTGACAAGGCCAAAAGGGGGCTATGAGGATTACAGTCAATCTGCAGTGGGCAACCTTCTGAAGAAACTTTATGATTAAACAGGTTGGAGGTTAAGCAAATAAGAAAGGCCAAGCATACAGAACAACATCCCTGGATGACTGCCCCTAAGGAGGGACTAAAGCATAATAAATGTCACACTTGATGTTGAGTCAGGGTAAAAACAGGTCACAACACAGACTGCCCCAGCACTGAAAGATCCAACTGGCAACTTTCGTATTCAGGGACCACCTGTGAGGAAGAATGATGTTCCTTCTTAGACTGTCGGCCAGAATGCTAGGCCTCCCTAGGACATTTGTTGCAAACAAACTGCAGAGACAAATTTGCCAGCTGCCAAACCCTCATGCCCTCATGACAAAGAAGGCAAGACAGTGTTACCCTTGTTTATTTAGATACCACATAAAGTCACACCCTTGGGGAGAACATCCTGCAAACCCTGCAGAGCCAGCAGGACCACCATCATCTACAAGACACTGATGTGAAGACTGGTCTCAGAAGAGGACCTGGTCCCTAGAACTGTCCTCCCTTCGAAATGCCCCCCACCCTAGAAGGGAAGTGTCCATCATGACCGTGGCCTGAGGGGAACAAATGGTCTCTTGTTGGATACTGAGGCAGACTCCAGCCACCACCTGATCTGATCTTGACATACATTTCTCAGAATTGTGGGGAAAGTCAATGGGATGTGTTACATAAGACCACTGCACTGTCGCAGTCCATGACATAGCCCTCAAGTGATACCTGGCTAGAGGAACCAGACTGATGGAAGCTGCCATGTGCTCCAAAACCTTCAGGATAGCAGCTGGAGGCTATTTGTAAAAAAGCAAAGATACTGCCAGAGACCCAAGACTCAAAATTCTAAATGCAGGAAGCTTTGCAATCTGAGAAACTGTGTCCAAGTAGCAACTTATGAATTCTAGTGACTGAACTGGCTGAAGACTCTACTTCTGGTACTTGACTGTGATCCCTATGGAAATGCACAACTGTAGCAAGGCATCCCTGGCCCTAAGGATGTTCTCGTGGAAGTGGTTAGGAGCCAACTGCTAGGTAAGGAAAAGACCTGAAACCCCTGCAGCTGCTGCTACTACCATGCGTTTGGTGAACACTCGGGGACAAGAGTGAGACAAAATGGCAGCACTCCGAACTGGAAATGAGCATCTCCCAGCTGGAAGTGCAGACATCTCCTGGAATGTCTCTCTATACAAGGACAATGAAGCAAATCCAGCCATTCTTCCTGAGCAGAGATAAAGTGACTGCATCATGGCCATCCAGAACTAAGTCTGTTTTACAACGGGATTGATCTTTCTCAAATCCCCAAGATCGGCCTGAGGTCCTTGTTCTTTGGAAACAAAAATAATCTTAAGCAGACCCCAGATCCTCATTGGTCTTGTGGGACCACTTGGATGACTCGATTTGTAAGCAGCTTCTGAACTTCAACAGCTGCTTCCTGTCTCTGGGTGGAATGTCTGGGATACGAGATTCAGATCTGGAAGTTCTAAAAATGGAATTGAATAACTTTTGGATCAGACTATTAACACCTATGAGTTCAAAGTGATGGACTCCCAAGCTTTTGGGTGTTGCGCCAAACAATCCCTGACTCCCTCCAGAATTCTCAGGAGGAGCATCTTGAAAAGAGTGCTGTGATTTACTGAAGAAGAGCCGTCCCATCCTTTTGGTTCAAGGAGGACTGGTGAGAGATGGAAAATGTATGCCCAAGTTAGACAATATCTTTCCATCTCGCTCAGTCCTGGTCAAAATGTCTAACTTTTGGCCCAGACAATGAGGAGCCATCAAAGGGGATTAATGCTGGTGCCAGGTCAATCAGTGTGTCCAGAGGGAGGCCCACCCAGGACATGGATGGGCCTACCGCTAAGGCCTCCAGAAATAATTCCTCCTGAGACACACCATGCTTGTAAAGATCACCAAAGGAGGCATCATCACATGGATTTTTGGGCACCCTGCTCTTTCCCTCAAGCTCAGTATTTTCCATGATTGACTCTTCACATGAGTTCAGGTGCCTTCTTTTGCACCGCCTCTTACCCAAGTCTTCCCCACCCAGAGGCTCCGGGGACGAGAAGAAGAAGTGGTGGGCCAGACTGAGAGCCAACTGGGGTGGGCTGTCTTGAAGCAGACTGAAGAATGACCACAGGCACAGATGGGGGAGGGGAACATTGTTCTTATACGACTATTTCCCTCCCCTGACAGGAGAACGACCTTTCTACATTGTCGAACTCCAAAGCCGAGGTGGGCTGAATGGAGCCGAAGGACCTCAGGTCCAAATATACCAAGAAAGCGACGGACTCCAGAGGAGCCACTACATGCCCAGACTCCAAGACCAGAGCTAAGCTACTGAAGGCAGATGCCCTGAGGGGAAGGGATGATCCTAAAGCTGGAACTGTCAAACCTAACTGGAATCCACCTGGCTTGACACATCAGCCCAGAGGTCAGTAGGTCTCCAACATGGTTGGAGTGGAGAAGACCAAGCAGGAACCAGAGAAGCAATCATCCAAGCCATCAGCTCCAACCCACCAGAAGGGAACACAACTGGCCCTGAAGACCATGGATTCACAATGCCTGAGGGAGAAATCTGAAATGATGGAACCAAAGCACCAGGTAAAGATGCCGGGGCTAAGGGAAAGAGGCCTAACTGCATCTGAAGAAATGATCTCATCAGCTGCTCCATGTCTGACGTTCTTAGGCTGCCAACCAACATGGATGACTAAGTCAAAGAAGCTGTCAAGGGGGCTTTGGAGGTCTATCTTGGGGAAGGGACCCTGCCAATCAGATCCAAACTAGGGAAGCCTGGAGCTGAGGGAAAGACAGAGAGGACTCAAGCGAAAACTGCAGTGGTGTTGATGGAGAAAAAGCCAATCTGTCCCATCCTTAAAGCAGCCCCCTTAGACAGAAAAAGGGAGAAGGAGCCTTTCCTGAAATTGGCAAAGAAGATTATCAGCTCTGAGAAGTTGAAACTGATGGCAGAGCCAAAACCACCAGGGGATCCAAGGAACTTGGGACCACTGGATCCTGCAGACAAGACGGCACAGCAGGGAAAGAAGCCAGGGCAGACAGCTTATCATCCCCTTTAGCAACATGGGGTCCTTGAATCCATGCCGATGACTGCAATATAACTTGTCTACCCTGCTGGCCAACACAGAACTTCTCCAAGGGAGAAGACATTCAAAACCAACTGAGCTCTCCTCTCATTTCTAGCCAGAGAGACAAACCCTTTGCAAATGGAGTAAGGGGACTGCACTGAGGCAGTACACACATTTATCGTGAGCAATCCTGTGAAGGCAACTTATGGCCATATCAAACACATTTCTTGAACCCCCTTCAAATCCATAACCAAACCAATACACTCTCAAACAAGTCTACACAAAAAAACAAAGTACTCTACTGGTTTGGTACAAAATACTATCAGTCACTACAGAGAAACACACAAAACACTGGAAACCACTAGGTGGGAAAAGCCCGAGCACCAACTTTACTCTAACCTATACTACTTATGCTACCTAAAAAAAATAAGCAAAAAACTAAGACTATCTGAAAGTCAACACACACTAAAAGGGTAGAGAACAAAGGAACAATAGCACACTCTAAATAAGCAAAACAAAAAAAAAAAAGATATATGCCAGCAGAGCAACAATTGTGGTAGCAGTCTAGGAATAACAGCAAACTAGATTTGCCATTCTCTGAGGGAGTAAGGCATTATGAGAGGAGGAGGCAGAGCTCAAACAGCTAAAGTCTTGGAGATATGACCTGTCTTAGATCAGAGAACTTACAGGTTGAATCCAGATAGAGAAGACATCAGAGCCTACTTTATCATGCTTATCTGAAAAAAGGGTCACTTCATATACAGGCAGTTTCCAATTTATATTTTTCAGGTTTTGCTAGTTTTGGTAGCCTCAAAGAGAAAATATTTGATCACATTTGTAAACAGCTCTAGCAGAAAGGTATTGCAACAACTTTTACATTTTTTTTGCCATACTTCACCTGGCATACAGGAACCTGCCTTTTCTTTCACTATAGTGTGTGAATCAGAGACTGAACTGTTTGCTCTGTAATTAATATCATGAAGTTCTGCTCTGGATACGGAAGCAATTGTGATTTTCTATAAGTTTGGAGAGAGAGGAGTGGATGAGTGTGGAATCTTTCTGCAGAAATTAAATCTGGTTTTAAACTACATTAAAATTGGCCTCAATGAATATAAGTGAGCTTAATAACAAATTAAAAGGACGGTCACCATTTAAATATTTAGAATGTGGATGCTAACAATTTTTTACAGGAACCAAATCTGTGTTGAAACACCATCTTCTAATGACTACACTTCTGAATCAAATATCATAATAACGATCTGCATTCAAAGTCCCACTCTCAACTTATTTCTTAAACTTCTCTCTACTTCACCATCATCCCATTCCAATTTGTATTATAACCTTCTGCTTGTGTTATACATATGAGCCTTAACTGTGCATAGTGAATATAAAAAGTGTACACACCATTGTTAAAATGCCAGGTTTTTATGATACAAAAAAATTAGACCACAATAAATAATTTCAAAACTTTTCCCACCTTTAATGTGACCTACAGCCTGTACAATTCAATTGAAAAACAAACAAATCTGTTAGGGGAAAAATATAAAAAATGTACAATAAGCTGGTTGCATACGTGTGCACATCCTTAAACTAATACTTTGTTGAAGCACATTTTGATTTAATTACAACATTCAGTCTTCTTGGGTAGGAGTCTATCAGCATGGCACATCTTGACTTGGCAATATTTATGCCCACTCTTCCTTGCAAAAGCGCTCCAAATCTGTCAGATTGTGAGGGCATCTCTTGTGCACAGCCCTCTTCAGGTCACCCTACAGATTTTCTATTGGATTTAGGTCTAGGCTCTGGCTGGGCCATTCCAAAACTTTAATTTTCTTCTGGTGAAGTCATTCTTTTGTTGATATGAATGTATGTTTGGGGTCATTGTTGTGTTGAAAGGTTAAATTCCTCTTCATCTTCAACTTTTTAGCAGACGCCTGAAGGTTTTGGGCCAAAAGTGACTGTTACTTTGAACTGTTCATAATTCCCTCCACCTTGACTAAAACCCCAGTTCTAGTTCAAGAAATGCAACCCCAAAGTATGATACTGACACCACCATGCTTCAATGTGGGGATGGTGTTATTTTGGTGATGCGAAGTGTTGTTTTTGCACCAAACGTACTTTTTGGAATTGTGGCCAAAACGTTAAACTTTGGTCTCATCAGACCATAACACATTTTCCCACATGGTTTTGGGAGACTTGATTTATTGTTTTGCAAATTTTAGCCGGGCCTGGATGTTTTTCTGTGTAAGAAAAGGCTTCCGTCTTGAAACCCTACCCCACAGGCCAGACATCTGGAGAATACGGGAGATTGTTGTAACATGTAGTACACAAACAGTACTTGTCAGAAATTCCTGCAGCTCCTTCAGTGTTGCTGTAGGTCTCTTGGAAGCTTCCCTGACCAGTTCTCATCTTGTATTTTCATCGATTTTGGAGGGACGTCCAGTTCTTTGCAACATCACTGTTGTCCCATATTTTCTTCACGTTTTGAAGACTTGTCTTCCATGTGTTCTATGGTATATCCAATGCTGCGGAAATTTTTTTGTACCCTTGTCCTCACTGATCAACCTTTCAGCAATAACATCCCTCTGATGCTTTGTTGGCTTTTGCTGTAGCAGGCAACTGAGTAAATGTCAGGAAAATCCTACTAGGACAGCTGAACTTTTTGGGGGGTTAATCAGAGTCTCTTTAATTGATGGCAGGTGTATACCCAAGAAGACGGAATGCTGTAATTAAAGCAAAAGTTGCTTCAACAAAGTATTAGTTTATGGGTGTGACTGCGGTGGTGGTGCTGCTTTAGCATTGTCGCCTCACAGTAAGATGCTGTCCGGTTCGATTCTCAGCTAGAGCGTCTTCTGTGTGGAGACGTGCATGAATGGGCGTACCTTCGTTGAAGGTTGTGCGTCAGGGCCGGCAACTCGGCACGTAAAAATCTACTGCCAATCATTAGTGGACCGGAGTTCCGCTGTGGTGACCCCTAACCAGGAAAAGCCAAAAGACACAACAACAACATTTATGCAACCAGCTTATTGTATGTTTTTTATTTTTTTTTTTTTAATATTTTTTCACCTAACAGATTTGTTTGTTTTTCAACTGAACTGTACAGGTTATAGGTCACATTAAAGATGGGAAAAGTTTTGAAATTATTTAATGTAGTCTCATTTTTTATATCACAAAACCTGGCATTTTAACAGGGGTGTGCACACTTTTTATAGCCACTGTAGCTCTAAAATATCCTTTCAAATCAGGTAGTCCTAAAACCATCTTTTTTCTATTGGAAGGATCAATATATCCCATGTAACTCTTGTTCTCTTCCCCTCAGATAAATTCCTTCAGCTCTTAATTATTTTTTGTCCACAACTTCTCGGACTGATAGAAACATGCAAAAAACAAAAGGGACAAAAAATATGTTCCCTGCTTGTATCTTACTATACATATCCATGAACAAGAGCTTCCAATTTCTCGTTTTTTTTTTTTTTTTAATTATGTTTTCTTTAGTCTCTTCTTACATATCCTTAGCTGCCATAACAGAAGCATTTTTAATCCATACTGCTTTACCTTATGTCCCCATAAATATGGGTATTGTTGAATCAATGTGTGTGTTTGTGTATGCATAATTTACATCTACAGCCTTCATTTTATCTTAACTTTATATCTGAAAAAACTTGAAACTTTCTCAAAATGTTCCACAACACTGAGATGTCCTTTTCTGGATTTATTAGGTACAAAATAATCTGCAAATAAAGCCAACTTTTCCTTGAATTTCTGAGGCCCTTGTTTTCTTTGCCAATGGCTATAAATATAAAGCAAATAAAGAGAAAAGAGGACAACCCCGCCTGGTTCCTGTGTTCAAATACAACAGATCAGAGAAAAACCCTCTCACTTCAATTCTTGCCTTCAATCCTCCATATATCCTCCTAATTAACCATATTATTGTGTCAGGGAATTGCATATACTTCCACTGCCCTTCTCAAAACTCCAGCTTATTCTGCCAAATGCCTTCTCTGCATCAAGACCCACTAACAACAGTATTTTTTTACATTCTTCTTCCCTCTGGATAATCATTATTCTATTAATGCTGTCAACCCTTTGCCTCTCCTGCACAAAACCACACTGATCCATATCTATCAATTTTGGCAGCACCCTTGCCATTCTTTTAGGTAGTATAGACAAACATTTTATAATCACGGTCTGAAATTGAAATAGGCCTATATGAAGCTGGGTCTGATGGGTCTTTACGGTCTTTGGGTAATACAGCCACCACTGCTTTATTCCAACAATTTACCCTCCTTTTAAAATACTGTTAAACAAAATTTTCCAAATCTTTAGCACGTTCTTACCTCCTAACTTCTACTGGAATGCTATCTTTTCCTGGAGACTTTCTTGTAGACCAATTATACATCTTCATTTTATCTCATCATCTCCTATCTTAATGATTAGTTGGCAAGTCTCATCTGTCTCTAACCTTAGCATAATTAAGTCTTGCATAAAATTTTCCATTAGCGTTCTTTCTTGATTTCCATCCATCCATAACCCGTTTTTCCCATTTTTTTTTTTTTTTTTTTTTTTGCACATGGGGTTGGGGTATCACTTCAACAGTGACAATCACCCAGACCCTCTGCTTTACACAAAGTTTCATTAAATTTCCAAACTATCTGTAATACTTCTTCAGGATCTCTGGATATTTTTCTTGTTACAGGCTCTACAAGTTTGGCGACGATCCTTTCTACTTTCTGTTGCCTAAGACTTTGTGCTAAATGATTTTCTGCTCAAGAGTTATAAAAAGGTAGTTGCTTAACAGCTATCTTTGTAAACTCATGCATATTACCAAAATACTCTTATTTTTTCTTTAGCACTCTGCAGTTGTGCATCTAATTGTTCAGTGAGAATCCTCTTTATTCAGCAATAGTTTAACCTTTGCCAGCTCCTCGAACAATCCTATAACTTCTTAACCATATCTATTTTTCTCTTTTATTTCTATACTATTTTAAAACTCCACTTTCATTTTATACCACTCACTATCACTTCTGAAGAAACTTCTATCTTCTCTAATTCTCAAATAGTTACCACAACCCATTCCATAATCTCCTCTCTTTTGAAAAGGTAAATGGGAAAGTGCCAGTGTCACAATTTTACTTCATTACCCTACATTTTATTTTTATTTTTTTTAAGTGCATGACCTGAAACAGTTACTGGTTAGATGTTGCAGCTTTCAATTAAGTGCACATGTTCCTGTGAAAAAATAATTTCTACCCAGTTGAGCCCAGTTATGGTACTTTGGGGAATAATATGCAAATCCATCCACAGGTCCTACTTCTGAATTCACATCTTCCAAACCAAATATTTTCATTATTGTCTTCAGAAATGTACCCTCTTCTGTTATATTTCTCTTCTAGGTCCGCCTGATACATCCTTCACTATTGCAAATTAAGTTAAAATCCCATATCTGTAATATCCCCGGCTGAAAGTGGATTCATTCTCCCCAAATTTTATTAAGCTCCAAAACAGCAGTTTTTGGTGGAATATATATGCCATTAAGCCCATTACTATTACAAATCTGCCATTATTGTATTTTCCCTCTTCTATCACTATTTGAGACCCTCTAGCAGTCAGTATTTTCCTTTTTTGTCCCTAATGTTCTGCTGAATACCCATCCTGAAATCCTTTTGTTGTGAAATTCATGTGCTCATTTACTTCAAAATGAGTCTTCTGCAGAACTGCTGTTTCCATTCTGCATTTCTTAACATAATTCAATATTCTTTCCCATTTGTCTACACCTGTAAGGTCATTTATGTTCCAAGATAATATGGATGGCATAACCATTATGATACACTTATTTTCTCAACTAATATACACTATAGTTATTTTTTGTGTGTATTTCTACCTTTTTTTCTTACATGCACACACTGTTTGTCAGGCTGATCTTTTATACAGTTGTTTCTTTTCATCTCCATCTGAACCTATGTCACATTTCAAGACTTTTTATCTTACTGGAAACCCTCAAACAAAAAGATACATTTTCAAAACACCCACATTCCCTGCTAACTTAGGACAAACACAAAACTATGTGCATCTTCAAAAAAATAAAGTTTAACCTTCCAGGTAGAAAAAATTGCTCCAAATTGACAGTTGCACCCAAAGGCATTACCTATCCTAAAATTAATGTTACTCATTTTAAAGCACATATTACAGCCTGTGCTCCCACTTCCAACCAATGACTGGTGTCTGGTCTTTTCTTATCTCTATTCCCCTCCCAGATGTGAAAAACAGCTTTTATTGCTTTAAGAAAACAATACATTTTAGCCCTAAGGGGAAAAACAATCTCTGTATTTAAATAAAACTAAATTGCACACTGTTGTATTAAATGCATGAAAGTATTTGCGCTTCTAGCGAGGCTGCCATATCTTATTCACTTCCCATAATTTCCCGCTTTATTTTTCACTGAACTACTTGCCATTGTACCTTTAAATTTTCCATTTCCCTCAGCAAAGAATGCTCAGAGCTCTCAATATTGCTTGCACCTACAGACAGCTCATCTCTATGCAAAAGCAGTTAGCAATGAGAAAAAAACAGCTAACATATCTGTAAGATGCATGAAAGAATCATTGTAAATTTCACTCGGAACAGAATGCACAACTGCCTTCAGTTGTAGATGTCTTTACTTCCAATGAGAACATTTGCTAACAGAAAGAACAAGCTAATATCTTTGCAGATGCAAAAAACTTATGATTTTTCATGACTTTCATCATTTTGTCTTATTTTGCAAGCCTATGTGCTTACATAAAATACTTTTTTATATCTTAAACCAAGGGCATTAATCTTGGCATCCAGCTCAGCAAAAATAATAGAAATTATCTTACTTCTTTTTACCGTATAATTAATGCACTTTTACACACTACTTCACAGCCCACCCCAGCAGCACAAGGTCACAACATATTAACTTAATCTTGCTTCTATCGAGCCTTTTTTCTCTTGTTATAGAGTAAAGCCTATATTTCTTACAACTTAGCTATTAAAGTAAACAAATACTGCTTAACACATAACCTCATTCTCTAAAAAGACCCCCCAATCTAAAATACCCCTAATATACTATCCTGCTTTGCTACATAACATGCACTTTAAATCATGAAATGTTTTATGCAAATACTAATAAGAACAAAGACTGATTTACTTACAAATATTTTCCCTTTTAGAGTCTTTCTAAACTTTAATGACAAACTGTGGTATGTGCTTTACAGTCTACCCACAAGTTTAGCAGAGTCAACAAAAGTCCTTCAGCCACTTTCTCTTGCAAAGCCAAATTTCTCAAATGTGGCTGATGCTTTATAGTCTCCCATTTATTCACTAATTTCATTGCTGCTGGTCTTTATCCTGCTCATCTCCATCTCTCAACACCAGTCTCTGGTTCGCGTTCAGTGCACTCCTGATTCCTCTAGTGAAGTCCTGAGCTTTTTCTATCAAGCATTTTCCACTGGAACATTAGAAAAGGTTTCACTGGTAAAGTCACTCAACTCTGGCTTAATGTCAGAACAATAAGAAGATGAATCCTCTTCCATTTGCTGGCTCACTTTTTGTGGGCTAAACTTTTTCTTTTAATTTCTTCTGTAGCCTGTTTTGCATGCAAAAATATAACCGATTCCTGCATGAAAAATATTCTAAAGATAGAAGACAGCTGGATACAGTAGCTTGAATCTCATGCCTGCCTTTCAATATTCCCTGATTGCTGGAATAAATGTACTTCTCTTCTGATTGGTGTACAAGTAATCATTTTTCACAAAAAACTCTACTCTTTCCAACTTTTAGTACGTTGTCCTCTGTCACAGTTTTGTTAGAATCAACTCTTTCTGCTGGTAGGACTGCATCTTTATTATAGGTCCTGGCTGATTTCTCATAGCCAGCTTTGGAGCATACACACAATGTGTCTCTTCAGTTAGCTTCTGATGTGGAATACCAGTCCATTTGCTTATTTGTGCTTTCATAAAATTAATACAGTCTGTTCCTTCCAGTTTCTCTGGTATAGCTGAAACTCTCAGGTTTTCCCTACATGCTCTGTTTTCTAATTCCACCATTTCTGAAACATTTATTCTTGCGCAATCATTTCAACCAGTGATTTTTTGCAGTTTTATCAACTCATCTGAATATCTGTTTAAAGCGTCTTCCATTTTTCCAGCCTTTTGTTATTTCAGTCGTTATACTCCTGTTTCATTTATTTTAATCTGCTCTGAACACATTTGACATTTTTTTACTCTAGATTACTGGAAGTCATGTCTTGCAACAAAGCTAGAGCTTGAACTTCTTTTTGTTTAACAGCTGCAGCATTCTTCCCAGCCAGGGTTTTCTCCTCACCTTTTGTGGCTGACTTTCGGGTTCTTTAAATTCTTCTTTGCTGGCATCCAGGCAGTGCACTTACTTGCCAGTAACTGGAATATACCATAAAAGACAAATTAACTGGCTCTATTTTCTGAGTTTCTGTTTTCACATTGGGAGGGATGCAATTACGCTGTTATTCAATGTGCAGCCATTGTGGAAGTTCTCAAGCTAAGTCATGTCTCTCTTCATTCAGTCCAGAGAAGTACATCTCAAGTAATTTACATCCACGTGTACTATGACTTTGTCATATGTGTGCTTGTGTAAGTGCATGAGTGCCAGAGTGATGTGGTGAATTGGGGCACCTGACAGGCAACTGACTGTGACCCTCTCCTTCTACAGCCTAGAGGGTAGTGCAATAGAGTATGTCTCACAGTGAAGTCATCTATGACTAGGATGTTGTGTTCTATAGTGGTTTGCCTTACAGGCTTTTAAAATGAGACACTGTGACTCTGATATATGTTTCAAGGTGGGTGCTGTCCGTGTTGTATGTTTGTGAGGTTGCTGTGGGTCCTTGTTTCTTAGGTTACATTTTAAGAGGCCTTTGTGATTTAGGTAAGTTGCTTTTAAGAGCCTCAGCATATGCAGGTCTAATGTGTTTGGCCTGATCTGTGTGTGATCTGTGTGTGGCAGGTTTAGTGGGATATTGTGTGGTAATAACCTGCTTATTATTTATAATGTCTTCATTAATTTATTTATTTCATTTATTTGACATTTGATGACCAGGAATGTCCAACTGAGCATAAGCCCTTTTTCAATGGAGGCCCGAGGAGAAAAGCTCCAACAGAGAAAACATTAAAATATATAAATAATTAAACTAGTAGAGGCTGTACAAGTATTGAAAAACAATCCTTAGTCTAAATAACATAGCTAGATACATTATTCAGACTAACAGTATAATCATTAATAAAACTGATAAGATAGGATGAGTAGATAATAAGAGAAGAAGATAAAAGCAGGTGGAACAGAAAGAAGTTTAAAAGTTGAATATAAGAAAGGCAGAAAACAAGTTCAGTGATGTAGAAAATAGAAAAGGGAAATAAGCATATTGATGTAAAAAATAACAAAAGGGATACAAGGTAGTAGAGTAGTATACAGCAAATTGTTATGGAGAACAGTGACTATACTTAAATGATAACAGAAGACAGATATAACTTATGTTGGGTATTTACAGGGACAGGTCCAGGAGTTTAGCCAGTAATGTTTGAGAGCTTTTTTGAATTCATGAGCAATAGATATTCCGATGGAAAAAGGTAGTTTGCTACAGGATTGGGCAATAGAATAGCTATACAGATGATGATCAATAGTACTTTTCGGCTTATAGATTTCCACGGATAGTTGGTCAGAACTCCGAAGTGTCCAAGCTGGGGTATAAAGTGAGATGAGGGAAGGGATTCCAGAGCAAGAGGTAGGTTTGTTGAGGATGGAGAGAATGATAACCAGTTGGGGAAGTAAGAAATGATGGGGGAACTCCAACCATTTAAGAGATTTGAGAGAGAGGCAATGGTGCGAGTTGAAGGGCTGTTTAGCAGTAAACCTAGCTACTTTATTATAAGTGATTTTGAGCTTAGATTCTAGAGAGGACTGCAGATTAGTAAAGATCTGTGAGCCATAAAAAAGACTATGAAAAAAGAAGGCACGTGCTAGATATTTGTCTGCAATCGTTGGTGAGGAATTTTGTATTTCTGAAATGTAAGCCTAGTCCTTGGTGAGTCTTTTTTTTATTCAATGATGTATGTGTAGGTCAAATTCAAGTTGATCATCAATGATAACACCTAGGAGTTTGGTGTGCGTTTCCACATTAATGGCAATGCTGTTAAGAGATGTGATAGAAAAAGTAGGTTTAAAATGAGAAATAGATTTTAGGAGAACTAAGATAAGTTCATTTTTATTTGGGATTTAGTATAAGATGGTTAACAGTAAGCTAGTTTTCAACAGAATTGAAAGAATTTGGGGCAATTTTATCAAGGTCAGGCAGATTATCAGAAATGGAGATAACTGTGGAGCTATCAGCATATTATAAGAGAGAAAAGTGAGAAGAGGAGGTATGGAGAAAGTTTGTAAATATGTTAAATACAAAACGGCCAAAAACAGAGCCTTGAGGATCACCTATTTTGATGGGGAGAAGAGGAGAAGAAGAAAAGAGACATCCTACAGACTGTTGTCTGTTGAAGAGGTAGCTAGAGAACCATTAGATATATGAACTAGACAGACAGAGCTAAAAAATTGGAAAGGAGCTTAGGGTGAGAAACAGAAATGCTTTAGAGAGAACAAGAAAGAGACAGGATACTAGTTTGTTGCAGTCTCTAGCTTGAGTGATCATTTGTATAAAGGAAATAAGGGCAGTAGCTGTGCTGTGGTTTGGATGGAAACCATAAAGGGTCAAAGTGAGAAGATTTTCTTGAAGGAGATAGTCCAAGAGTTGCCTGTGAATGCATTTTTCAAGTAACGTAGAAAGGGGGGACAAGACAGTAGAGTGAACTCCCTTGTGAATTGGTATGGTAAAAAACTGCTTCCAGACTGTGAGGACAATAGATTTACAGACTGAGTGGTTAATAAGGATGGAGATGGGATAGGCTATAAAGTTAGCAGCAATCTTTAGAAAGACGGAAGGTAGATTATGCACGGAAGGAGAGCATGAGTTTTGCTTCTAATGCCATTAAACAACTGACAATGTCAGTTTAAGTACTGGGTGGTTGTCAATAACACAAAATAATTGTTACATTGTCTCAGGATGTCCATTTCAATCAAGCTAGCTACAGAGATGGTTGGAAAGTGCAAATCCATGGTATGAGGTGCTTATTCGGCTTTGCATGAATACTATATTAGGTTTTTCTTTACAGTACAACTGCATATTCTAGCTTTAACTTATGGCATACAGTACTAACACCATAACAACTAAACATAAATCCACATATAAAATTACCAGTCAGCTCACTCAAGAAGCCTGATGCCCACAGACTTATTTTCATTTAGAACACACCTTCCCATATTTAACATAGGTTCACAGGTAGGTAACTAGGCTATCGGCCCAAGGGCCTAAGTAAGCCTAGCTAACAAAGTTCCTTGACTTACGCCAACCCAAGAAAGTTAATTTCCTGTGCCCCTGTCGAGCAGAGCGACAGAAGTGATCCCCGGGGTGTATTTCCTATTTCCCATCCACTCATCACGATTTTTCTTGAAGAGTGTTAATGAGGAACTTTGCCTGACATAGATGGGTAGCTTGTTCCAGAGTATGGGAAGTCTCTGGGACAGGAATCTATCCCTCCAGCAAGTCCTGTTCATTGTGGTGACGAGCTTTAAGTCCCTAGCGCATGTAGCTCGGAGAGACTGGGATTTCTTTAGGTGTAGCATGTCCAACAGCTCTGGGTTTGACTTAGCTTAAATGTTAGGCAGAGATCACCGTGAAGTAGGCAATACGCTACAGAGTAAAGCTGGTGTTTTTGAAGTAGGCGTTATGCTACAGAGTGAAGCTGGTGTTTTTTGAGACTATCAGTGTAGGGCATCTGTTTGAGGCCAGTAATCCTCTTTGTGAGGTACTTCTGTGGCCTTTCCAGCTGTTGCAGATGTCTTGCGAGGTACGTTCCAAAAGGGGCGTTGTACTCTATAATGGGTCTAATGAGTGTCAAGTAGAGGGGAACAATGACCTCTTTTTTTCCTGGATGAGAACCCTTTTGTTATGAGGTGTGCCATGTAGAAGGATTTTCTGATTACTGTGACAATGTGTTTATAAAAGAACAGACTACTGTCCACCTGGGTCCCAAGGTCTCCTATCACACATTCGGTGTTAAGAAGACTGCCGTCTATGTTGTAGCTCATGGGTACACAGTTTTTACCAAAGGGGATAACAATGTACTTTTTGGCATTGAGCTTGAGGCCATGGCTCTGACACCAGGCATCTGTCTCAGTGAGGCCCTTCTATAGGATGTCCACCATCATTTGGGGATTCGACTATAGCTCCTAGTTTGCAGTCATCCGCAAATTTCATTAGCCAGAGGCCTTCTGCTTTAGCCTGTACTTCAGAGAAGTAGATACCAAACAGGAGAGGTCCCAGGAATGATCCCTGTGGTACTCCACTTGTCAATGGTTTGAAGTCAGATTTGGAGTCTGCAACCTTTACAGTGTGGCTTAGGTCAGTGAGCCAGTTGGTAACCCATCTTGTGACATAGGGATTTATACCTAGTTTAGTGAATTTAGCTATAATTCCAGAATGGGGGATGGTGTCGAAAGACTTGGCGAGGTCAAGATAGGCTGTGTGAACCAGCTTACCCTCGTCTATGGCTTTGGTGACTACCTCAAAGAAGTCAACCAGGTTCAAGAGGCATGATCTGTCTTTCACAAACCCGAACTGGGTGAGGTCCAGAATTTGGAGGTTACCAATGTCTTTGTTTATGAATTCTATGATGATACGTTCCATGGCCTTGCAGGTCAGGCTAATAGGGCAATAGTTCCGAGGATCAGTGGTGGCTCCCCCTTTGTGGAGTGGGATAACTGTTGCTGTGCACCATTCAGTGGGCACAAAGCCTGACATGAGGCTATGAGTGAACATGGTGCTTAGGTGAGAAGCCAGTTCATTCTGAAGTTCGTGTAAAACGCAGCCTGGGATGTTGTCCGGTCCCATGGATGCTGTGTTTTTGGTTTTAGAGAGTGCTGCTATTACCTGTGAAGTTGTGATTACAGGGACTCTGCATTCTTCCTGTATAGATATGGGTCCTTTAGGGGGTGAGATGGGGGTAAGGTTAGCACTGAACCTATCTGCCAGGATGTTGGCAATATCAGTTGGTTCTGTAATTTTTGTGCCATTGTGCTGCAACTCAGAACAGATCTGGGTGTTGCCATTAAGGTTCTTGACATAGCTGTAGAACACTTTGTGGTTGTCCTTAGAATCAGTGGCAATCTTGTTTTCATAGCTAGCTTTGGAGGATCTTATAAGGGATCTCAGCTTCTTGCTGAGGCTGACCAGGGAGCTCCTCCACTCACAGGATTTTACTCTCTTTTGAAACAATTTCTTCCTTCTGTTCCAGAGTTTGTTTATAACAGGGGACCACCAGATTGGCTTCCTTTTTTTGGAGGATAGCGTCTTGGTTCTGTTTGGGATAGCACGATCCATGCACGCATGTAAGTGCTTATAGAGTGCATTTGTGTAGGATTCAGCAGTCAAACTGTACTGTCCATCTGCATGGGTGTCATGAAGTTCGCCACTTCTGTCTTAAGAAGCAAAAAGTTGGCTTTGGAGAAATTTTTACCGTGGTTTCCTTAATGGGGGGGTGGAGGCAGGATGTGGATATTTAGGGTGATTAGCTTATGGTCGGATCTGACCAACTAGGAGGTGACTTCAGGTGTGGAACACCTGTCACTCATGTTGGTAATGATTAGGTCTAGGATATTGTTGCCCCTGGTGGGGGTATCAACTTCCTCTTATGATTCTTGCATCTCTCAATGAATTCTAGTCCAGTGTGCTTGGTTCCCAGCTTCAGCATTTAATAAAGAAAACTAAAAATCAATCTGAAATATTAATTAACCTTCTGATCACATAAAATTCTGAATCCGGTTAGTTTCATTAACATGCAAAATATTATAAAACTAAGTTTGTCAAATGGTACAACAGAAATTCAAAATATCCACCTACATTTACACTCCTATATCCCACTAATGAAGATTCAGTTAGGATAGCAAGACCACCATTTACAAATGCCCTCATTGGACATTCATCTTCTAAAACTGTGTCAATAATATGGAAAACACTCCTGCATCACATTAAAAATTCTTAAAGAAAACTCAAATCCATCTTAATTGACCACATAAAGGAGGCAATAAAATACAGGTACTTTGACATGGGTTAAAAAGTACAAAGATCTGTGAAGGGCTGTTTAACTCCAATCAAACAAATCTGCATACTTTTTGTAAATCCCTGTATATTTACACTGCACACAAATACATTTAACTCATTAACACCTGCTGGAAGTCAGTTAAATAAAGTATCACATTCTTAACTGCTGGCAGACTGGACAGTAATTAACTGGAATTCACACACAAAGAAAAACATAAAAAAATATTTTCAACTGAAAAGGTAAATCAGCTTTTGTTTGCCATGCTTCTTCAGTTAAAATAATTCTCACATTTAAACTGCTTAACTGCATGCAGCACTACATGCTGAAAATTTAGTGGCACAATTATGTTACACTGTAACAAAACTTCTGTATGCATGTCTGTGCAAGCTCCGGTTTGAATGTGATAAAGCAGCCTACACAACTAGTACTTCAAGAGTGAAGCAATAAACACAGTGATCAGCATTGCAGGTGTGAATATGCTAAACTATAATTCCTCATAACACTAAAATCTGTGAAATATGTTGTAATGCCTACAGAAAACAAAGAAGGCTCTACAGAAATTAAGCATAAATGATAGTGAAAGAGAGAGAGTTGGGAGGCTTGAAGACAGGGCTAAAGGAACCGTTCTAAATAAGGAAGACTCATTACTGTAATGAGAGCAAAAGATTATATCTACAGGAACTAGCAAATATAAAAGTGCTGCAAAATAAGAGAAGGAATCTGACACCAACAGAAAACAGGGAGCCGGCAGACAGTAAACAGGGAGTAGAGCACATTTAGAGAAAATTAAGGAGGAAAGGAAAACATCTATTAGACAGATATTTTTGAGAACAGTTCTAAATCATAAAAGGAAAAATGTAGGAACAGAAACTTAGACAACAAAAATTAAAAAGGGAGATTGTGAATATTAGGGATCTTGGAACTGGCAGGATGGAAAAGAACCTAAAGCATATATTGAATGTATACTTTTATAAAAAATTTATAAAGAGGCAATGAGGAAGAACAACTGGATGAATCAAATGGCAAATTACTGGAGGGGGGGTCTGAGAATAGGAAGCAGAAAGTCTGACAGCTTCAATAACAAAGTGAAACAGCAAGTTAGACAAGCTAGTGGGTAAGACTCCAGCAGATGATGGACTTTCAAATGAAGTGTGAAGGACAGGGGGATATAGACTTACTAAAAGTGTGGCAGACCCTGTTTAATAAAATATTAGGAGAGAGACATATACCAGGAAAATTGCACAGTACTATGGAAGGAAGGTATGGACTCAGGGTCACAGAAACCAAGATCACTATTAAATCAGGACTATAAAGCATTTATTCGGATCACAGGGCAAAGACTGGTAAAGATGCTTCCAAAGTTGATAGATCTGGATCAGAGTGGGTTGCTGAAGGAATAATGATACAACTAAAACTATGATGATCCAAGAGGACGTGTAGAGAAAGACAAAGGCTTTGAACTGGTATGTTTGGATGCCTAAAAGGCATCAGACAGGGTACCCTTGGATTACCTTGGGTTCTCATAAAGAGTAATTAAGCTGATATTTACTACCAATCAACAACTAGAGTAAACATGGAAGGAGGCCCTTTCTCAGGCATTTACCCTTAGTAGAGGTACTAGACAGGGATGTCAGCGGTCTTGGTTATTATTTCCTAGTTACCTTGAACCTTGACTAGGTCTGAAGACACCCTCAGAAGCCAATGCCTGCTCAGCGGCTCCGGACCCATCTGAGGGATTGATTTCCGAGTGTCCAATACCTTGAGTTTTCAGAGGCCCAGTCGGCTCCACGTGGGAGTCGGTAGCGGCCTGTGGCTTTGAGGTAGTGGGTGCCAAGGGCTGCAAAAGCACCTCACTGAGAACCAGCGACTGGCCTAGAAGAGGCTTCATCGTCGGTTTTGGACCTCAGATGCCTATCCTTGTCCTTGTGTTTTTTGTAAACTCCGGTTGTCGGCTGTTCCGCCGGCATTATATAATTAAATCTTCGGCCAAAGTAATGAAATGCAAAATCGAATAGAAGCTTGATAGTGCGTTGGTTGAATCTAGCACAAAACCGACAGCTAGCAACGTTGTGATTAGGGCCTAGGCAAGGAATACAGTAAGAGTGAAAATCCTTATGAGGTATTTGCTTCCCACAAGAAATACAATTGTTAACTTTTTCTGACATTGGTCTGGAGCAAGAAAAAAGTTTCTCCAACGGGGTACTTAGCTTTAATGAAGACTTTGGTTCTGAAATTCAGATTTGAAAATCTCAGGAGTTGGCCAACCGGCGCAAACTGCTTTTGGTTCGGGCACCGTGCGGCAAGAAAGACTGAAGAAAATGGCATCAGCTGCATCTTTTATATCCCTGGCGCACTGATGTCAGAGAAGAGGCGACAGCAACCGACGTCGGACCTAGACTTTGGAATTCTGGCCGACGGCAGGTATAGCCTGCCAGCAGGATAACCCAAGAATAATGACTGCAACAGTGAAACACGATGAACATCATGTGCATGTACATTAGGTTGTATCGTTGTAAATGATGAATGTGCATGTTTATCAGAGAACCTTGAAAGGGTGGAAAACTTTAAATTGTGTTATAGCTTTCAGATGCTGCCACATATCTTAGCAAAGCTCTCTGTGTGTATTCTACCAGAGTCAGGTGACCAGAGGTGATGTGATCCTCTAACCAGGATCTGGTTTCTTTGGAACCCTCACAGCAGCACTTTGGAACCTAACATGAAAGATTTCTGACATAATATATATATATATATATATATATATATATATATATATATATATATCACATCCACAAAGACAGAAAGAGACATCATCTGTCTTTTTTTGTGGTAAGACACTCTGCACACATCAGCTTGCTTTGCAAGTAAGAAGTCAGGGAACAGTAATTCTTTAGTCAGGGACATTTAGTGAGAATAGTTTAGTATTGTTTTCTGCATCTGTGAGAAACTATTCAACTGTATTATTTTTATATGTTTGTGGTTGAAACTATGTTTATTGTATTCAGTATTCTCCTGTTTTCTGTTTTATTATTTATCATTAAGTATTTTAATATGTTTCATTGTGGCTGGTTCTTCAGAAAATACTTTTAACATCTTGAGAGCACTTATGCTTGTTTAGTAACACTGTGGTTGCTCCTGAAATCCTTGCTGTTTTGGTCACACTTTACCATTTGTGTTAGTATTAGTTTTACACAGTATAATTGGGTACCCTTTGTAACAGCCTCAGGGTAGCTGGCTGGTGGCAGCAAGATTACCTCAGAGTCTGGGCAGAAAGGGGTACAGCTAGTAAATCTGTGCCAGATTTTCCCAGCTGTGTGTGTGTGTGTGTGTGTGTGTGTGTGTGTGTGTGTGTGTGTGTGTGTGTGTGAAACTCAAATATCCAAGTGTGTGTGTGTGTCAGCTACTGGGAAAAGAGACATGGAGCTCCAAAGTGGTCAGTGTAGAGTTTGTGTGGGCCTGGAGAGAGAAACAGTCTAGTCCCAGGTTTGGAGCATGCTCCCTGTGTGCTCTTACCAGAAATTGTGCTTAGTGCAAGGAGATGCATTTGAAAATAATGTGTGACTCCACGTCTGATCTTAGAGACCGTCCCTCACCACAGGTAGTGATGAGGACTGAGTCTCCTTGATTGCTGGCCTAGAATAGGGACTCGTTATAGGCAGTAAGAGGAGAATACTGAATTATTTGCAGATGATGGGCTACTGTACATAAAAAACACAGAAACTTTGGAAATTTATTCTAAATCATGAGGTATTTTCAAGATCTGGAAGGGTACAAGATAAAAAGGAGTAAAACTAAGGCAACAGCAGTCATCTACATCCCCACATATGAAACAGAACAACATCCCTTTCTTTGGGGTCATTACAGACTGAAAAACATAGGAATATGAGTGATTAAAGAAATACAGGAGGAAGTAAAATCTAATGTGAAAAATGAATTAAATGGAAACTAATGAGTCTTGATTTATTTAATAACTTAATTATAAAACTGATTGTGGTCCAACTGATTTTTATATCTGGGTCAAGCTTTCTTTTATCAGCTGGTAAGTTGTGGAACAGATTGTGCAAAGAAACTAATGGAATTTTTGTGGGACAGAAAAAGGCCTAGGTGAGCTGGGAGAATTTAATATTGCCTGAAGGACAATGGAAGTGGGAATGCCCAAACTACAAAGGTATTATAAACCAACATGGCTAAGCTTAGTGTACTTAAGCACAATCAAAGCAGTATAAAGCAAATAGGGAGTATTTGATGGTGATGTAGGGAAGATACAATCAGGATATTCAGAGGCTAGGCATCAACACAAGTCCAGAAGATAACCAAAAGAATGTTATAACTCCTGTATGTGGAAGGAACTTCCAGAGACTCAGGCAATTACAAACCCAAAAGTCTGACCAGCCTCATATGCAAAGCTATAAAAAAAACTTATTATTGAACTCATCAATAAGGATATAGGGAGCCACCAAACACTGGACCCATCTCAGTTTGGAATTAGTCAAGGGCAAGTCATGTTTACTCACCCTGGTGAACTTTTCTTAAAAGGTCAGCAAAGCAATGGATGAAGATAAAGGTGCACATGACAACTAACTTGAGCCGGCCATGGCTTCTGACACAATCTTCCACTAAGGCACAGAAGAAAAGCTTAATAAACTGGGAATAAGCCCCTATGTCAACCTGCTAGACTACAAAATGGCACACAGATAACTTCCCCTATCTTGATCTCCAAGGGTTCGTGTTTAGCATCTACTTCACTGAAGCAAAAGCCAATACCAAACAGCTCTGGTTGACTAAGTTTGCAGATGACTGCAAGGTGGGAACATTACTGAAGCCCCAAATGACATGGCCATCTTACAGGAAGGTTTGTCCTAACCAAATAACTAGTGCTATAATCATAGACTAAAACTAAATGCCAAACAATACATCATATACTTTGGGAAGTCATCTACCATGGAACACCCCCCCAAGAGTTAACCCAGTTTCAGGATTTGGGAATTTATGATGACAGTGACCTAACTTTCGACCAACATGCATCCAATGTCATACAAATGTCCTTCTAAATTCCACAGCTTATAAACAAAGGAAATGCGTTTAGATCTAGAGATATCATTGCGCCCCTTTACTCAGCCCTCATTAGGCCAATCATTGAGTATAATGCCCCCTTTGGCATGTATCTGTCATGACCCATGCAACAACTGGAACACATACCAACTTTAAAGCCCTGTCACTATACTCTATATCATACTAACTACTAAGAGGTGACTTGTACCTGACATTCAAGGTATCCTCCAACCCAATACTGATGGAGCTACTGCATATCAGCAAATCAAATTTAATCAGAAATATTCAGTCCAGGGATCTAAACGGAAGCAGCTCCTAAATGCTTCATCCCATGCATGGGTCCTCTCAAATTATCATTGGTATGATCCCTGTTATTCTCACTAGGGGTAGCATACAGTTATTTACCACAGGATGAGTAAGGCCAATATAACACCAAACGGGATAAGTTAATTCAAGCACCAAAAGAGAAACTGGTTAGGCTTAAAATGGCCTGCAATGGTAGCTAGCCCAGTACTTACCTACTTACCTACAGACTAACATACATACATAAAACAGCAAAGACATTCACAGTGGCAAAATAAATGAGGCTATGGAAGACAGATATTCTATATAGGACTACATCAATCTAAAGATTAGAGAGATGACGTGACCTGGGAGTATCTCAGAAAGACTAAACAGGAGAGATTTTGTGAAAGTTAAGCAGGGAACAATTACTCCGGGGAAACAGCTAAAGAAAAGTTTGGGCTGTAAGACAGTGACTTTCAGTTCCAAGCATTGGTAATGAAGTTAAAGAAATACAGGAGTAAACTTAATTAAATCAAAACTAAACGATGCTCCATGATAACTATCAAAATCAAGAGAAAAACAAAGGACTGGCAGACAAGTTTAGGTAAGAACTGTGAAAAAATATATACTAATAAGCAGCAGCTGGATATGTCAAGTATAACATATTACTAAATCCAGGAGATTTAAAATATTTGCATGGAGGTATTTGCAAACTATTTTTTATTCACTGTACAGAACATATAAGATGTTGCTGCAGCCAGATAAATGCTTATAGAGCAGACTGGATGCAAAATCTGATTTGTAAAATATTTTCTGATTTTGTCCATAGCTAACCATTTAAAGAAAACTTGCACAGTATGTTTAGAAAGTTATTAGATGACACTCTCATCTTAACACAAGGACATTTTATTTTTGGAGTGGGAGCTCAGACAAGAACAGGCTAGACAATATAACAGCTGGACTAATAATGCTAGCAGCTAAAAAAAAAAAAGTAACATATTCGGAAAAAAATGAATACTTCACCTACCACAGAAAAGGTATATGAGATTATGTCAAAAGTGATGAGAAATATGGCACTGAACACATTACCCCAAAAGTAAAGTACATTTCTGTGAAAATTTCTGTCATTTTAGAAGGGGTTCACAAAAGTGAAGACAGAACAGTAGTGAACTTATTTAGATATGATGGAATGAAGTTTGAATCCTTGGTGGCTACTGGATACAGTCATATCACCTTTTCCACTAATGGTGCCATGTCTTGTTTAGTTACAAAGTTCAGTACAACCAAGAATGTAATCCCTAGTAGCAGGCAGAGTCCAGATGTTACTTGAGGCTTAAAACTAAGTTTTGAATAGTCGGTTTGGGGAAAAGTTAAGGGCACCATGTATGCAGACTATACAAAAGATATAATCACTTTGGTTTGATCTGTTAAAAAAAATGGTTAAGTTTAAAAAAGTGACAGAATATTGATTATGCAGTTTTACATGTTTATATTCAATGCTAAGTGCAATCACTACAAGGCAACTAATCCAAGAGACAACAAATGTGCAACAAACAAGAAAAATATTTAATTCGTGAAACAGTCATTAGCAGTGCACATTCAAATAGCATTCTGCTAATACAACCTGACAGTCAAGTGACACCTTTTTCTGCATGCACAGGTTCTTTATGACATAAATAACTACTTTGTGTTTGAGTTTTTCCTAATGTCACTTGCAAGCAGCTGCAATGCAAAGCAAAAACTACTGTACCTCTTCTGTTACATTTTCAAGTACCTTGCAATAAATGTCTGCTGTGCATCACTTACTGGTTTCAACAAGATAAATGACTGTGCAAGCAGGTTGCTCAGAAAGTGATCATGAGCCAGTCGAATGCTCTCAAAATCTCGCGTAGCATTAATTTGCTGAAGAAGCTGAGAGAACTGAGACTCCAATACATCTACCTATGAAAACAAAAAGGAAACAAACATTTAGTTGCGCAAATAATTGGGTATTTGTCTCTCCGACTGATGGATGGGGTTTGGTTAGCAACCCTGGCTCAGATGGGTCATTTGGGGAAGGAAGACATCACAGAGGGTGAGTTCTACCTTTCTTGGGAGGAATGGGAGAGCTTCTTTGCCACTATGACTGCCTCCAGGTGAAGACCAGCAAAACAATTCTTAGTGTTATACAAGCACTAATGGTGGAGGAGACATATTAGCACTCTCAAGCAAACTCACACTATATACATACTCCAGAAAGTGAGGAGAAATCAAGCTGCCACTCCTTGTTTTCTGATGACTGTTTTCCATTTGACCTCTTGCTCACAGAACCACGGTTTAAAGTTCAGTCATGACCTCCACTCACTGTCTGTGTGAGGTTTTCTCCCACCTCCCAAAACAATATTGTTGGACTGGCTATACGAAATAATCTACACATATATTGTATTAAGTATTGACCTGTGGCCCAGGTCATGGCTGTAAAGGGTCCATGGATCAGCCTACTTAACTGATTAATAAATGCTAATTAAATAAAAATAGGCATATAGATAGATAAAAATAAAATAACTAAATAATTAACTAACTAAATAAACAAATGCAAACAAAAGGGTACCAAGCTTCAAACGGGGTCATTTGAAGGGACCTGAAATGAAAAGGGAATGAAATAAACTGGCCATTTTGAAACAGATGAACTGGAATAGAACAGTGAATGTAAATGAATGTATACATGTTTATCTGTTAACAGTTAATCCAACAATACTACATATATAGTTCTGCTTACATACATATACATATATGATCAGATACATAAAACTGACAGCAACAAAGCTTTCTATATTTATTTATAAAATTATATGAGTCAAGCAATCAACGTTCACTTTCACTGGACTTCATTCTGTCAAATGTGAATCCTAGCAAGGATATACAAACTTTTTAACTTCAGTGTTTTTCCATTGGGACAACTTCCTCCCCTAAACCCCCACACCCATGCAACTCCATATAATAATTCTACATTGAACAAAAGTGAAGGTAAAAAAGAAAATATATCCTAATCTCCATTGCTCGAACGTTTCATTTCAACAAACTAATCAATCAAAGACATCCTTCTAAAGACAAAGCAGTATATGTGGCTATGTGTAATGCCTCTGTAGCCAGTGGCAGCCCAGTGGTAGCAAGTATGGCAGCTCAGTACAGCCCGGATGTGGGTGTGCACACCAAAGTGGGCAACCTCAGCATCGTACAAACAAAAAGAGAAAAAATAGAGAGAAAGGCAGGAAAGGGTATGACAGCAAGCGGGAGGGGGGGGGTAATACAAGGGTAAGGAATATGTAACAGAAAGTGGGAGAAGGAAGGGGAATTTCTATATTGGGATGGATTCCATTTTCACCATTAAAAAAAAAGAGTAGATGGGAACAGTAATGAAGGATGCCTTCTGGTGGAAAAGGGAGAGGATGAAGACAGGTAGTGGGGTGAATTCAGACAAATATGGAACAAGGAACACAGGCAGGTGTACATGAAAAAAAGGGAAGTGGATGGCTACATATAGACAGATGATAGACAACTATTGATGGGAAGGCTGGGCAGTGAACAAGGCATGAGAAATGACACACAAAGGGGGGTATCACTCTGAAGGATATATGGTGGGCTGTTGACTGTTGGGATGACTGGCTGCCAGTCCAGAGGGCTACACACTATGACATTACACACTTGGGTAGCTGATGTCATGAGACAAACTCAATGGCTAAGGCCCACCACACGAGTGACTCACACAGTCACTCCAGAATGCACTCAATGTTGCTAATGTGGTTAATTCAGCTGCTGGTGCACCTCTACAGCCTCTATTATTTGCACCTGCCACAGTGTCACCAGTGATGACACATCAGCTGTAGGGTGGGGTGGGCACTGTAAACTGGTGACTGTGGGTGATATCCAAGTGGACATGGTGGAGAGGACGTCATGGACAGTAGCATATGCATGCTGCAGGCAAGTACATGCACCCACTAAATGTCATGTTTTGTCTGCATGTATACAGTATAGGTACAGCCACCCAGAAGAGGCAATGCCGGGAAAAGTTCACAAACCAGGAGAATGATGTATTTCTGCATGTACGGCATTTGCCTTCTAGCCAGAGGGGATGCAGACCAACAGGTCACAGACCAAATATGGTAGGGAACAGTGTGGGAGTTAAGTGTTATGGGAAGCCACAACAAGTTCCTAGAATAGGTGCGATGAGAGACTGCAAACATGATCACCTACGCAAAAAAAAAGAACACTTGGGACATCATGTTGGACAGGGCCACCACAGCGGACAGGCTACCACTTCTGAAGCAGCTGATGAAGGTTGAAATGTTTTTGGTATCACTGTCTGGGCAGATGTACAAGCCCTTCATACCAAATGGTGAGCTGAATGTGGAAGTAGGCCTGGTACCTACTGTCCATGTGCTAGTAGGCAAAGCACCACTTTAGTACTGACTAAAATAATGCGATATAGGTTCATAGGTAGGTACTAGGCTATCTGTCCAAAGGCATTTATAAGCCTAGCCGGAATATACTGGCTTTCACCGCCCCCTTAGATTAGTTCCCTGTGCATCTGTCCAGCAGAGCCATTGAAGTGATCCCTGGGGTAAACTTTCTGTTTCCCATCCACTCGTCAAGGTTTCTCTTGAAGAGGGTTAGCAAGGAGCTCTGCCTAATGTAGATTGGAATCTTGTTCCAGAGCATGGGAAGTCTCTGGAACAGGAATCTATGCCTCCAGTACGTCCTATTTATTGTTGTGGTGAGGTTTAGATACCTGGAGCGTGTAGCTCGAGGGGATATGGTTTTCCTTAGGTGGAGTATGTCCATCAATTCTGGGCTGGACATGGCCTTGTATGTCAGGCAGAGACCGTCTCTGAGCAGGCGGTATGCAACCAAGTACAGCTGGAGTTTCTTCAGTCAAGCTGCATAGGGCATCTGCTTGGGGCCAGTGATCCTCTTGGTGAGGTACTTCTGTGGTCTTTTCAGTTGTTGCAGGTGTCTTGTAAGGTACATCCCAAATGAGGCATTGTACTCTATGATGGGTCTGAGGAGTGATGCATAGAGGGGCCCAATGACCTCTTTCGATCTGGACGCAAACCCTTTTGTGATTAGCTGGGCCACATAGAAGGATTTTCTAACCACTTTGGCAATGTGATTACCAAAGGAGAGGTTACCATCTACTTGGGTCCCCAGATCCCTTATTACTTCTTCTGTATTTAGGGGGCTACCACCTATGTAGTAGTTTGTGGGTACTTTGTTTTTTCCAAAGGGGATGACTATGCACTTTTTGGCATTTAGCTTGAAGCCATGGTTTTGACACCAGGTATCTGTCATTTTTGGGGGATGTCTGTGTCAGCCGGAAAGTTAATTACAGCCCCTAGTGGGCTGTTGTCTACAAACTTGGTCAGCCATAGTCCTCCTGTGCTTGCCTGTACCTCTGAGAAGTACATGCCGAACAGGAGGGGTCCTAGGACTGAGCCCTGGGGAATGCCACTTGTAACCGGTTTAGAGTCAGACCTAGCTCCCGCAACTCTTACCATGTGGGTTCTGTCCGTGAGCCAGTTGGCAACCCATCTCGTGACATAGGGGCTTATGTTCAGGCTGGTGAGCTTGTCTATAACACCTGAGTGGGGAATGGTGTCGAAGGCCTTTGCAAGGTCTAGGTAGGCTGTGTGGACCACCTTTCCCTCGTCTACAGCCTTGGTAATCTCAAAGAAGTCCACCAGGTTTAGGAGGCATGATTTGCCCTTAAAGCCGAACTGAGTAGGGTCCAGTGTTTGGAGGTTTCCAATGTCTCTGTTAATGAGATCCATGATGATGTGCTCCATAGCTTTGCAGACCAAGCTGGTCAGGCTTATACGGTGATAGTTCCCGGGGTCTGTTGTGGCTCCACCTTTGTGGAGTGGAATAAACGTTGCTGTGTGCCACTCTGTGGGCACGTAGCCTGTGGAGAGGCTGAGTTTAAACAGTGTGTTTAGGTGAGGAGTTAATTCATCTTTGAGCTCATGCAGCACACAGGCTGGGACACCGTCTGGTCCCACTGATGCTGTGTTTTTGGCTTTGGAGAGGGCTGTTTTAACCTGAGTGTCTGTGATTATAGGGGCACTACATTCTTCTGGTATAGTTATGGGCCCTTTTGGGGGAGAGAGGGGGGCGAAGTTTGCACTGAACCTGTCTGCCAGGATGTTGGCTATATCGGTCGGTTCAGTGTATTTTGTGCCATTCAGCACCAACTCTGAGCAGATCTGAGAATTGCCACCTTGATTCTTGACATAGCTAAAGAATGCCTTGTAGTTATCATTGGAGTCCATGGCAATTTTTCTTTCGAAGCTCGCCTTGGATAGTTTTATGAGGGAACGTAGTTTCTTGCAGATACTGATCAGGGATGTCTTCCCTTCTTGGGATTTTACTCTTTTCTGTACTAGTTTCCTCCTTCTATTGTATAGCTTGTTTATGGCAGGGGTCCACCAGACTGGTTTCCTTTTCTTGGAGGAGTGAATTTTGGTTTTGTTTGGGATAGCACGATCCATGCATTCTTGTAGGTGCCCATAGAGTGCATTAGTAAAGGATTTTTCAGCTTGGACAGCGTTATCCTTTAGCATGGGGGCTTTGAAACTTCCCGCCTCGGTCTTAAGTAACGTGAAGTTTGCTTTTGAAAAGGTTTTCACGGTGGTTTCTTTGACCGGGGGTGGTGGCGGAATGTGGATATCCAGAGTGATTAGTTTATGGTCAGATCTAACCAGCAAGGGGTTGACCTCTGGTGTAGAACACCGGTCGCCCATGTTGGTGATGACCAGGTCCAATATGTTGTCATCTCTGGTGGGGGTGTTGACCAGTTGATCCAGGGCATTTGAGTTTATAAATTTGAGGAAATATTGGGCAAGGGAATTTGTACTTGAGTGGTTCTCCCAGTTAATGTTTGGGTAATTGAAATCACCCAATATCAGGGCATTTGGTAGGACCTTTATGTTTCCCAGTGTTTCTAGGAATGTGGAGTGGGGGTCCTGGGACATGGTGGGTGATCTGTAGCAAGCTATAATTTGAATAGCAGTTTTGCCCATAGTTGCACATGGATGATCTCTGAAGCATCGTGCTGTGCCACTAAACTGGAGGTGTGGGTATCCTTGATGAATATGGATACTCCCCCACCTTTTGTATTTCGGTCCGGGTGTTGTGGCCTAAATGTATGGTATGAGTTGTAGCCTGGTAGTGCTGGGGTGCTCTCTGGAGCCTTAAACCAGGTTTCTGTTACTGGACATATATCAATTTTCTCCATACTGAGGAGTGCCTCGAGTGCGTGCATTTTGAGGTTTAGACTTCTGGCATTAAATTGCATTACCCTCAGTTTTTTGTTACTTGTGTTATTTACGGTGGTGGGTTTGTCTTTTGAGCCTTGCCTAAAAAAGGCACTATGGGGGTGGCAACAGCTTTGCCAGTATTCGAAAGCCTAAGGGTGACAGGTGCAAGCAGTCTCTAGTGAAGCAGCGTGGCTTGTCGAGCATGTCATCCCAGGCTGACAGACACTGGATCCCCTTTGAATAACACCAGAAGCTTAGCCAATTGTTGAAACTGATCATTTTTTTCTCTATACCGTGGTATCATTCTTGGTGAGGGCAGGATGCTACTCAGGGTCAGGGTCATACCGGCCTGGGCTATGTGATCAGAGAGCTCCTCCGCGTCTCTTTTCATGTAGTCCAGGGAGGTACGGCTCAGGTCATTTACACCAGCATGGACAATGACAAATAGTTTTACTTGTTCTGGAGTGACCTGAGTGCTTGTGTTATGTGGCAGATCCTGGCACCAGACAGGCAGCTAACAGTAACCTTCTCCTTGTTCAGCCTAGTGAGTGGGATTGTCAGTGTGCCTGACTATGGAGTCACCTATTACTAATGTGTTGGGTATGTTATTTCGCCTTAAGGGCTGTGATTGTGTGGCACACTGGTTTTGTGAAGTATGTGTTTCATGGTTTGTGTTGGGGGGTGGAGTTTGCTTGGATGTCTGCTTTGGAGGTCTCTGTTGCTTCTGCAGATTTTTATTTAGAGCCTCTGAGTATGTTTTCGTGTATTTATGTGTGTTTTTTGCCAGTGCTGGTTTCATAAGTCTATGTGAGACTGGTGGTGTGATGCAAGTAATTCCCTTCTCCTCTTGACTGCCTGGTCCAGTCTTGGGTTGAGAGAGCTTAGCCTCCAGTTTGGCTGTATAATTGCATCTCTCGCATGTATTAGTGTTTGGTGGAAGGAGGAGCGGGTTTTCTGTGTACATGAGGCAATTGTAACATTGCCTCAAAATGCTCAGATTCACCAGTTGGACCGGAAATTACACCTGAAACTGCCCTTTGGACATGCCTGGATAGGTACAGTGAACTGTTTTACTGATTGGCTGGTAAGGTCGAATAGAGAGCCTTGTCCTTCTCTACAGTATGGGGGGGGGGCATAGTGCTAAGGTTTATTAGTGCTTGCTATGAGTTTTGAGCAAGTGCCTGTATGAGAAGTGAATGGTTTGAATGCTTAAGTTGAAAGTTTGTCTAGTTCCAAGGGAAAAATTGAAGAGTAGACTGACACACACATATGCATGATGTGGGCAGGATATGACAGTTGGTGACCTATGTGTCTGGTCTACAACAGCAACATCCTTCCCAACAAGATGTGCAAGCCAATGTATTGTACAGCACTGTTTTTCATGTGTCCCACTATGCACGCTATAGAGGGATAGTACAGCCATATGTCTGTGGGCTTGCTCTGGTGTGATTTTTTTCAAGCAGTCACCCACTTTCACTGGTGGAGGGTCCAGCCCTGTGCTACCACTGAGGGCTGATGATGATGACAACTTGCAGGCAGCATGGTCTGATGACAAGTGGCACTATCCACGACACTCTGGTACCTCCTTTGTCATCACCAGACATGGCGTCTGATACATGTACCACCTGTAACGGGAATCCAGTTCTGCCATGAATCCTGTAATGTTCCAGATATTCACACAGTACTCAATAAACTACAGATATACAGATCAGTGATGCAGGTACAAGCAGCACTCAAGGTACTGTGAAGTTGGTTAAGTGTGCTATGTGGCAGACATGAGGACATATACCAACTCCACAGTTAATTGGCATATTGGCACAATGAGTTGACAGTGCTGTTCAGGTCACTGATGGCAAGTGTTGCCTACTTAGGTCCATTCATATGAAACATTATGTTACTAACCAGTCTACCTTTTCTGTCATGGACATAGGGTCCCTTCATGTGTGAGGGTCCAGACATGAAGTGGATATGGACAGAGTATCCAATGTCTGAGGACACAATAATGCAAAGCAATTTTCCATGTTGCAAGCTGCCACATGGCCTGGCACTTCTGGTCATGTGTGGAGACATTCACCAGACTGTACTCGTGTATACTTTTTCACGGTGGCCTAGCAATGTTCTATAGTTCAAACCCCATGCTTGTCATGGGATGCATAACACAGCTATCTGGTACAGTGTAATCCAACAATGTTCACATGCTGTCATCCCAACCTTGTCACTGGAGGATGTGATCCCCGATACCAAACAATCCCTCAGTCTATGAGACTAGTACATTCACCTCCTTTGACTCGATCCCACATTGGAGTGTGAAAGCCAACTGTCACTATGTCCCCAACATCTGTGTAAGTGATGACTGTGCCCTACCCATCCCTATCCTGTGCGGGATTCTTCATGTCTGGTGCACAGTGTGACCAAACCATATACTATCCTGCACAGTCTGAGTATTACAGCATGCATCACATTAACTCTGTTTTGTTTATGTCATAGGCTACAGTTGTGGACAAGATGCCACTGCTTTACCACTGCTGCAATATAAAGGGACTGTTGCTGCCATTACTTCGTCACCATCTTCCCCTACATCTCCTTCCTGCCTTGCTACTACTGCTGTAAAACATGCAGCATGTCCCTGCATAAGACTGTCTGACAGCAACACCTGTTTTCATAGGACCATGTTATGCTGCATTGTATAAATTACAAATATTTTGCTGCATATCCCCAGAGGTGTACAGACAGCAGAATCTGCCCTTTAGAATTAGAAATACACTTTCTATAATGCTTTGCATTTCAGCACTGACCATACTGCATGACATTTCTGCCATTGTCAGTGGGTGGAGAATGGGGAGTGGGAGTCATCATCCAATACCCGATATTGCCTGCAACATATAAACAAACAACATGTTATAAATGGGCTGATCCCAGCATGAAAGATACTGGAATGTATAGGCTATTTTGACTGCTGTGGGCCTCCTCCTACCAAAAGACCCTTTGGAAAGCCTCACTCACTGGAACCTTTGTAGAGGGGTCAGATGTGCATGAAATATGTGCAGATCAACTGGCAGTTCAGGGAGTGGTAACCTTTCCTATTTATGTATCTCCATCACTCTGGACTACATGGGATCTTAACACTGACATGGGTGCAATCTATGGTGCCCAAGTCAGCACAAACAGATGCAAACCCACAGCATGCACACATAGTGTTGGTTCTCTATTCTAGTGTCCTTAGGAACCAGATATGCTCCTCCAAATGTTGGAGAATGAAGTACTTCCATGGCAGATGTCTGTGAAGGTTTACTATCACAATTCTGAGTATTCCTACATTGAATATGCAGGATCCTGAAACAGAAACATTGAAATCCACCCATACCAAAACCCACAATATTAAATCCTGGACTTGCCTCCCTACAGGGCCCATATTAGTGCTTCTTTCTGTGTTTGTGCAAGTAGGGTGTTTTGCAATTTGGTACAATTTCAGGGTTGTACCTGAACAGTGTTATGGAATTCGATGTTTCCACCTCAAGATCCTGCAAGTTTGCCGTAGGAATACTCAAATTTGTGATAATAAATCATCTGTGAAAAACCGAATACATTTCCTGTATATTCCTGGAAGATCCCTAGGATGCTCAATGCTACACAGACGTTTGTGCCCAAGGGAATGGGCATAACATTGATACCCCTCGATTCCACTCATGGGTGACACAGTTTTGACTATGGACACACCTCCTAGTAACCTATGCTACAAAGACCAATACCAAATGGAAACCAAGAAATTATGCAACATACTTAGGGATATTATATTCTCTGTAAATATATCCAAACTCTGGAATAATACATAACCAATTATCTAACAAGCCAACAACTTCCTAACATTCAAACAAAACCCTCAGACTTCACCTGAAGAGAAGTTGGTTCTGCACCTGTCCTTCAGCACCAGGATAATGCATTACGTAACTCATCATAAACTAGATCTACTACTTAAGGCAAATGCTATATCCTACAAGGTTTTGCTCCTTGATTAAAAATATATCCAATTATGTTATTCTAACATGTCTGCTATTGGTATTACAAACTGACCTGTACTACTTACAAGTACAAAATCTACTCTTCAAGTTATAGTGCAATATTAAGTATTGTCCAACACATAAGATGTACTCTTGTTGTTGTTATCCTGTTTTATTTGTTGTTGATGTTATCCTGTTTTACAAGTAAGAAGAAATTAGCCTCTTAGTCATAACTTTTCTGCTCTGTACTGTATTGTTAACTATCTGAAATACTCTGATTATGACGACATCCTGATTGTATTGCTATACACTAAAATTTATTGGAATTTTTCTCCCCCAGTCTCCACTAAAAAAGGTAATACACACAGTCAGACTTTACCAGTAGACCAAATCAAATACACATATAAAGAAATGCTCCACCCCCCCCCACCTTAGGGCAATTGTGTTAGCCACAACAGGGGTGGAGGGCTTAGAAGAGTCTGAACAGAGTTGGGTTTGTAGTGCAAGTCCATCAATTCCAGTGAACCAGCATGTACTGGATATCATGACTAGCAGTGACACTGAATCTGGACACTGATTCCAGTATGCTATCACAATCAACTATACAATCCCCGCATAGAACCGGACACTGGGAAACATGTAAATTTTGCCTGTCTTGTCCAAGGCCTTGAGACAAAAGAAAGCAGGAAGAGTCCATGCTTGAATGATTTGATGGATTACAATCTGAAGAGGAAGAATCTGGTTGGAGAGAAGAAATGCCTGGCAGGATACTCTCCAGCATGCACCCAATGAATGTGAGTGCTTGTGTGAGCTCCATGTGGGATTCTGCAGTGCTCACTATAATTCCCAAAGATTGGAACAGATGGAGTAGTAATGCCTTGGGCTACATTAAACTGCCCTTTGTTGGCACAGCTAGGAACTGGTGATCCAGGTACAGAAATTTCTTAACTCTTTGCAACCTTTGGCTCGTTACAATTATAGATGCGCACTGACAGCTCAAATGAGCCCATATGGAAGCGTTTAGTACTGAAAATGGCTGGTTCCTATCCAAAAGCAAAGAAACCTCCAGGACTCTTTAGCAATCTTGGTTTATAGACAGTGTTCTGGAACTCCACACCACACGCCATATATAATCTCCTTCTGACAGGCATAGAAAGATGGACTGAATCATGCCCATGTGAAAGAACTCTCAGGATAAAGTTTTTGCTTTTTTGTCTCACTGCTGCTGCTGACTTCAAACTTTTCTGTACCAGCTCCCTAATGGTTCAATCCTTGAAGGCTCCCACACCCCACATTATAAAATCCTGGTTTGACCCATGCCAGGAACAAGTCTCCCTTCCAGTACAGGTCGACATACAGGGAGGCCTCTGACTGCCAAATGCAAGTTCACAGGGTTCTCTCCACCACTCACCTCACCTACCAAAGGGAACAGAGCAAGAAGTGCAGCCTTCATACTGGAGCCCACAGCGGGGGGAGTGTTCTCACTGAGCCTACACACACTGACTTTTCATGTGCAAGCTAGAAGAGCAATGAGGCATGCCTTTGTAAGGAATTGTTCACCCTGGGTTCTAGGGCAGCTATCCTCCTAAGCTATCCCGCATGTCCAATCTGGTAATCATTTCAAGCCCCAGCCTCCACCAGGGCTCAGGAGTGATCTACCTACATAGTCCCACTTCTCAAGAAAACCATCCCACCTGTCAGTTCTGTCAGAATCCCAAGGGTCACATAGGCCTTAGTTAAAGCTTCATCCCTACATGTCACAGGGCTAGCAATCTATTTTAGGGTAAATTTATTTAGGCCAATTATACTCAGTACTGGGCTAAGGTCTTTCATTTTCTTTGAAACAAAATAATTTAAAGAAGAAACTAGATATTTTCTAGTGTTGCGAGAACTCATAGATGGCTCAATTTTGCAGACGGTACCTTCTTTCTCACTATGTGACTGGAAGGGGCAAATTAAGAAGAGTGAGGGGAAGTGTGTAAATAAGTTGTGTACCCCCAGGATATTATCCTGATTCATCTGTCTTATTTGATGGCCATTCCAACCCAACCCAAATTGGAGGACAAAAAAAGCCTTCTGTAATTCTGTAAATGTAGCAAGTTGCTTTCTACAACTTGTAACAATCATCTAGCATAACAACAAACTATCACCTAGCATAACAACAAACTAATCTACAACCCAAACCATGAGTGCAGTATTGGCATCCATGTTTGAAGACACAACATCACTGCAGCTTCACAAATTCATGCCAGTACTGCACCCATATCCCATCAGCACCTGAAGATTAATCATGCTCCCTAACTACTTGTGCTCAGAGAAGCTGTCCCTTTGTCGTGCCTTAGTTACGGCTCCAATGAGACTTGCAGTAAAAGTCATGGTTATCTTTTGAGTCTGCAATTTACACTGTCTCCATCTGTCAAATCCTTCAGCAATTGGTTCAGTTTCTTGCCTAGACCTTGCCGGAAACATAACTTTGGTATATCACCCTCAGAGTATTCTTGATTTGATTGATGGCCAGCTGGAATCTGTAGGATTGAAACCTTCCTATTGGCTGCTGGCACAGCAACAGAATCCATTACAAGCGTCTGTCCAGCAAATTCAATCTTTAGGAAGGTACAAAATCTTATCTGATCTTTCTGGTACAGCAGCCACAATATCAGGGTTATGTCATGTGGTATGAACAATCAATCAAATCATGTTAACTGTGGGTACCACCAACATAAACATGGGGGGGGGGGTCCTGGAAGATGCACTAAGGAAAAGTAACAGGATCAGCAGGCCATCTCCTCTTTTACATCATATTTACTGAAACCTCCGCAAATTTGTCATTCAGGATGGGTTGGTGAGGGATCTGCTGCCTCATACTTAGAGCGGGAGACTTCTGACAGGTCCACTTGCTCTTCACTGACCTCAGAGGTGATACAAAATGCAATGACGCATCAATCCCTCTGCCCTAATCAGAAAGATGGTGGGTGGCAAAGAACCAGGAAAAGGCATGTCTCAGCAGAAGACAAACATGTGGCAAGTGCAGAGAGAGTAAATACAACTGTGAATGCCTCATCATCATCAAGCGCAACATCAACACCATGCACCAAACCACTGGGATCTAATTTGAGGTTTTGAGACTAAAGCCTGTTGGGGGCTGACACCAGGACAAATAATGCCGGCTCTAAGTCTGGCTGAGAGTTCAATCCCAGCCATAGACTTACTGAGGTTGATGCCAGACAGCATCAATACAGAAGGCTGAAAGGCCATCCTCAATGACATTAGTGATGGCCTTGACAATATCAGGGCCAACACTAACATCAGTGGGGCAAGCAAAAGCCCCCAGGACCAAAAGCATTGATACCAAAAACAATGGTGTCAACAGCAAGTTTATCATTGAGGTAAAATAGTTTTAATGCTGTTTCTACAATATTGAGACCACAGTCAGCACTAAAACTGTCAACAGCATCAATCAGTGTCTGCATGTCCAGCACTAGCCTCACAAGAAATCAGAGCAGATGGCTGGTGAAGAAACCCAAGAACCGGAGGCAGAACAATCTAGCAGGGAAGAAGACTGCTATTCTACTTTTCAACCATTATTGACTTCAGAACAGTTTAAAGCTAAACTTGATGCAATCACTTCAGCTGTTTAAAAGAATGGCATTTCAGCCATGACGTTAAAATGCAACAAAAAAGAAAAATTATGGAGAAATCTATCTGATGTTTATTTCTGATCTACAGAGTATTTAGTAGACTTACATTTTGGACATTGTTTTCAACTGGCCTTTTTAACAGAACTGAGAGAGTCCCCCACACACAAACACAGGAAATAAGGTGTAATGTTGACTGTGACTTCAGATGCCCTCTGGAATACTGCATTTAATAGATGTATATAATCAAGATCATAAAACATTGAGGCAATTCATATAAGATACTTTGGTATAAAATACACTCAAGAATGCCATTCTACTCCCTCCCCCAAGGATCTTAGTGCATCTCAATCCCAACTTGTAATGTAGCACAGTGCTTTTTTCAGGACATGTACTTTAGGTCTTGCATCTTTATGCAGAAAGACAAATGTTGCCCTGCTTGGTGACATAGAAATTATTTTTAAATGTTTTATAATGACTTAGTGCACATACATTCCAGTCGTTACTTTTACCCATCCCTTTGATCAGAGGGGTTAGCTAGGCTTCTAATGGAAACTATGTAAAATGTCAGTGTGAGACAACAAAAATCCTCTGAAACATTGCACTTTCTGCCTGTAAATAAAAATCCTTTCTCAAAGAATGAAAGGGGAGGGGGTCTCAAACTGTGTGTGGTTTTCCATACTTTTTTTTTTTTTGTTTAATACGATACTCTTTAAAACACATTCCTGCACACAGGGCAACACTAGAATCTGGGAAACAGAATATTATTTTTGATTTTCCCTCTGTGTACATCTTTTCCTCCTTCTACCCCCCCAATATCATGATCTTACGAGACCTTGCCTGAGCAAACCCTACACACACATTTGGTTAACTGTTTTCCTTAGGGGTTGGTTCCTTATATGTTAGCTAAAAAGTGGTTGTCCAAAAGCTGAAGATCCGTATTATGGCATGTTTTCTGTATCTCCTTATAGACTTCACTACAAGTTTATAATGACTGCATTTACCTTCTTTCTTTTGACAGATCAGAAAAAGAGTTATATAAAGGTATGTTCACAAGGCAGATAAAATGTTTTTTTGATCAATTTCAAAGCATCTGATCACTCATATCTGCTCCTCCAACTTTGCTACTGTATGCGAAAACACAATTTAAATTGAGCATCAGACTGCCAGAGTACCTCAAGTTACAGGATACTGTTTGTCCCTTTTTTAATTTCTCCAAATCTTTTGGGTTTCTAATACCATGACGAGAATGAACCCCACTCCTAAGTCAAAGTACGATTAAAAGTTCATGAAATTAGTATTGTTTCAATCTTTGATGTCAGACAAAAGTGCTCTTCTCAGCACCCGCAATGTACCCAGTAATAACTCCAGCAATTTGTATGGAGTTACATGTATTGTTAACATGTCTAAATATGACTGTTGCTCCTACTACTATTGGGGCTGTCTGGGTATCTTTATTCTACATTGCTCTCGTTTCCGCCTGCAGATCCTGATATTTTATGACTTTGTCTCTCTCTGTACACAAGACACTGTAGTCACTGGGTGTGGTGATTTCAATGATCAATGCTACTTTTGTCTTCTTTTCATGGACTACTATGTATCCGGTTTTCTAGCATCTACCTTTTGAACTGTTGGCAATGGATTATCCCATGTGATGTCTATGATGCTTTGTGACTCATGTTTCCAGTGTTTTTCAGCCAATTCAGTACCATAATGTTTGCACCATTGCCACTGCAACAGTCTTGCCACATTATTATGCCTTTCAGTATACAGTCCTTCTGCCATTAGTATGTCACAACCAGCAACTAGGTGTGTGACTGTTTCCAGTTCGGTTTTACAAAACTTACATTTGTCTGTTTCTCCTACATGTTCAATGGACTTTGTAAACCAGCGTGTACATAGCCCACTATCTTGGGCCACCAATATTAACCTTTCATCTCTTGGTTTGAATTCGCCTCTCCTTAGCTATTCCTGCATTTGTTCCTGATCAACATGAGGTTCTTCCAGAAGTTTTCTATACTTGCAACTATATTTATGCATTTCCACATTTCTTGCCTTCTCATCTGGTCCTACACCTTATATTCTTTTGTTTTTTGGCACATTCAGTTGCTACCTGATTTTTATCTACTTCTGGTTTGATTTCCATTCCTGCTTGATGCCAATATGCTTCTGCTAGATTAAGCAGAGAAGTCATCTTAGATTTATTCTCATGTTTCAAAACTTTCACTGTGTTTGGGTCTTGCGAGGTCAGCAGATGTGTGGAGTCCCACGATTGCAGATCTATACATGTAATCAATTTCAAGGAGGCCCATCCCTCCTTCGGAACGGGGAATATATAACCTTGGTATGCAATGATTTTTATAAATCATTTGGTGAGCATGAAGCATCCTTCTTGTTTTCCTCTCTAATCTATCCAACATGTTTTGGGGCCGGTCAGTCACTCCAAAACTGTAAGTTAGGCAGGAAGAGCAAACTGGTTTATAGCTTGGATTTTGTTCCTAGTTGTCAACCCTGTTTTCAGGATTAATTTAAGTCTTCTAAAGTATTCCTTACTAAGTTTTATTCGCATTTGTTCATGTTTAATTGTTGATCCTTCATCAATTCCCAAATATTTATACATTCCCTCTTGCTTAAGTTCGTTTATATCACATTATTGTCCCAAACTGACATTTTCCTGGTGCTGCAGTTTTCCTGCTTTAAGGGTTGCTTTTGCACATTTATCAAGACCAAATGACATTGTTATATCATCCGAAAAAGTTTTGACAACTTGCAGTTGTGCTTTCAGTTCCTCATCTGATGAACTATGCAGTTTTAAATTATCAACAAAGAGAAGATGAGAAGTCTTTACACTTTGTTGTTTTCTAGGAGCCAAATTACAGCCATGGCCTAACCTGTTAAGTAGACAGCTTAAGGCAAGATAGAATAGCAGCAGTGACAGAGAGTCACCCTGGACCCTGGGATAATAATTTGTCCTTTATCATGGCTTAATTGCAAGTGGTCTGCCACTGTTTCATGGTCACTGTAATGTAGTCGATCAGTGTTGGGTGTAACTTACACATTTTTAAGCACTCTTTTATCCAAGAATGTGGGATACTATCAAATGCTTTTTTGTAGTCAAATCCATGCCATACTTAAGATTCTTCCTCTTTTTACAGTTCTCCACTGTGATGTTATTTAATAAACGATTCTTTGCTCCATATGACTTTCTTTTATTGCCTTTTTGCTCTACTGCCATAATTGAGTTTTCTTCTAAATGACTATAAACTCTATCGGCATTAATTCCCGTGCATAGTTTAGAATTCATCGAAAGGCAAGTTATTGGTCTATAATTTTTAGGGTAGCTTGCAGGTTCAGTCAAGTAGGAGCATTGTTTTTCCTGTTGTTAGCCAGGTTGGTGTCTGTTCGGGGTGTGCATACAAATAGTTCTTACTCATGGCTAAATCTTTGTGCAAAGATGTTAATACTTTTAACCAGAAGTCAGGTGCTGAATCTGGGCCTGGGGTTTTCCAATTAGAGGCTTTTCTTAACTTTTTTCAATCTCTCTGGCTATTACTTCATCCATTTCATAGTCTATCTTTAAACTTCTTATTCTTTCTTTTACTTCTTCTATCCATTTAGCATCTTTGTTATGTTCCACAGGATCTTCATAGATACTTCTCCAAAATGTATCTGTTTCTCCTTTTTTTGGCGTTCTTTCAATTCTTTTTACCTCGGTTCCCAATTCTCTAAAAAAAACTTTTTCGGGTCATCAACAAATTGCTTATTTTTTACTTTTCCTTTATATTTACCTGTGACTCCTTCTAAGTTTTTCTGCCTGTGCTGAGATTTTTACTTTATTTGCGGTAGTGCATGATAGATCCTGGTCTGTAATAATACTGTGTGTTGCTTTTATCACGTCTATCTTTCCTAGTATTTTTGTTGATCTGTTATCTCTTCTATACTCTTCTAACAGTGACACTTTTTGTCTTAATTGCTTTATAGCTTTCTCTATTCGATACTTCCATGATGGTATTCAATTTCTCCCCTTCCTTTCCCCCTCACTACCCTGTGTTCTTGTCGTACAACTTTATCAGTTATTATTTAGTTGCACAGTAATATATCTTGTTTACTTCTGTTATATCGCATGGATCTCTATGGACAGTCCTAATTACGGTGTTCATTTGTTTTATCAAACTTCTGACTTTTTGGGTTTTACTGACTTTCTATTTCTTTCATTGATCTTAATATGTCTATGTCTATTAAATCAAGCATCTCTTCTCTTAGCTCATTTTCTTCTAAATTGAGGGCACATTTCCTGCAGGCATTCAGTAGAAAGTTCTACAACATCTTCCTGTGGCACATTCTCTTCAATTTCATCCTGTGTCATCCGTTGGTCTGTCATATGGGAACTTGCTGTCCTATCATTCCTCAACACTGGCTGCATCATAGTTTCCACATTTTTCTGTTCCTTCCTTTGCAGTCCAGCTTTAAGTGAATGTTTACACTGGTTTCCTGTGGAAGGATCCAAAATGTCTTAATATGGCACCTGATCAATTGCTTCCCATTCCACAGGTTCCCCCTTAATTTGGATATCCATTGCTCTATCCTGTTGTGGTGCTTTCTGAATTAGATTTTCTACACTGAATCCTTCACTTTGCAGGTACTCCATAATGTCAGTTTCTATTTCTTTAACTTCTCCATTACTAATCTCCTTTTCTACTTTTTCTCTGTCTTTTTATTTTTTGTATTGTAGAATTTTCCATGCCTGGATTCCTTTGCCTGTATTTCTTTTCAACTATCTTTGGTGCTGCTCTTTCTTGTTCATAAACATTACACCATATGAAATCTTTTTTCTTTCCCATGTCCATATTTCTTCTTCAGATGTCACCTGATCTTCATGTTTCTCCTTACTTTGGTGACTCACTCTATCATGCTGTGATTTAACCTGTGTTAGACCTTCTACACAAAATCCTTCACTTCGCAGGCACTCCATAACTTCAACTTCTTTTTTAACTTCTACTTTACTAATCTTTTTTGCATTCCCTCATTGTGATATTTTTTTATTGTCAAATCTTCCATATTGGGATGCCTTTGCCTGTATTTCTCTTTGAATATCTTTGGAGCTGCCATCTTTATACTGATTAATTTGGCTTTCACATTTACATAAATATTGCACCATATCAAATCTCTATTTTTTTACCCATGTCCATATTTCTTTTTCATACTTCTTTTTCCAAACAGATCAAAGATTCTTGATCTATATACTGTTTTTCACAAATCTGTTGGATTGGTGAATACAAATTTTTATTTGCAGCTTCTGACAGTTTTTCTTGTGTTAGTATTTTTCTTTCCTTTAATTTCTCTCTCACTCTTTCTGTATATCTTGTGTCTGGAAATTCTGGGCTTTTTGCATAATAGTAACAATACATAATTTCTTTCTTTTCCTCAATAGTCCACTTTATCGTCTTTATGGCTCTTCTTTGGCCTATCATTTTTTGTTATTTTTTGTAGACTAGTACGTCCTTCTACAACAGGGGGTCCCATCCTCCCCCTGGGCCTGGCCTGGCCCCATTGTAGACATATTTCCATATTTTGAGGATGCTACACTGTCATCTTTTCAACTCCTGGCACCAGTGTACCTACCAGGGCTGGGCACTTTTTTTATCCTGGGTCTTGTGCACCCAGCTATCTTTTTTAATTTTTATCCTACTTCTGTCCATGCTATACTGTATATAAATAGTCTATATATCAGTGCCGTCTTGGTGAGTTTATGCGAAGGTACTCACCAAGACTTGAGGATGAATTCAGTTTCAGCAATAATACCCTCCTTTATTTGATGACTTACCTCTTATTCGGACCCCAATGGATTTGCATTTGTCCCCTGTTTGACATGGTTAGCAAGTACATACTTTGTTTTTGCTTTAAGCCTAGGATGCCTCATTACTGCTCACAACTTTGGGCAGTCTGAAGCCACATAACTAAAGTTATCAACATCTTTACGCATCTCCCAGAACAGTGTTTTTTATTGCTGACCTACTTTAGTTTGCCATTCCAGACAGCTCTGTCTGCAGGTCCTACAGACAGAGAACAAGCTTTGGGATGAAACAAACTCAGCCTACAAATAACACACAACCCTTTCCAGCTAGAGAATTATAGGAATGTAACACAATCTCCTGTGTTGGTAACCATGTCGTGGGGCTGGTCTCAGTCTGCACCACTACTGCTCTGACCACTGGTACCAGGCAAATACTCAGATGCTTCTTGCTCTTCTGCATTCACTGAAGAAGAGTTTCCTGAATATGCAGTCAAATTCCAGATCCTCCACTGCTGGGATTGGAGCTTTCACAAAACTTAGGCCAAACCTAGAACTATTTACAGCCAATTCGTGCTTAAACCCAAGCAGACCATAAAATAGGAGAAAGGCCTTGTCTTCAGAAATGTGCTTTACTTTTGTACAGCAGCATGATTTTGTTTTTTTACAGGAACCAATGACAAAGGTTAATTTTTATCCATTTATTTTTGCATACTACATTTCCTTACTAAACGGTTGTTTACGTAATGATGATTTCCCTGACCCATTCAGCTACAGCCCAGGCATGTGGCTGAAATGGGTCAAGCTGGGATCATGCTGCTTCCAAGTTTAACTAATTCAAGTAAAACAAAATAAATAAATTAATCTGGAAAATAAATCTGTTTCACATTCATTGTTATTGAACTGCAGAAATTTCAGTACATACAAGAAATGAACACAAAGCACGTAAATTGAGCAGAGTAACTCAACGGTTGTATCTAGAGGCAAACAAGATTTATTAGTAGATGTAAGTGCTTTCACAGTTACACAGAATGCTTCATCAGTCTAATGAAGCAGTCTGGAACTATGAAAGCGCTTACGTCTACTAATAAATCTTGTTTGTCTGTGGATACAGCCGTTGAGTTACTCTGCTTAATTTATGTGGTTTGTGTTGATTTTTGTCTTACGCAGAGTTTTGTCTGGGGTATCTTGACCGTTTTTTTTTTTTTTTTTTTTTTTTGTGGAACATACAAGAAATGATTCAAAAATGGCAATTTGGTGTTGAAAGCAGTAGATCAATGACAGAAGACAAAACTGCAGCTTCCTAACTATCCTAGACAGAGAATAAACATGAATACTTACAGTTCTGATGGAGATGAAGTTCCAAGACATATGGAGTATATTTTTGTTGATCATTACCTGTGCTGTGTGTCTGTTAGTTACAGCACAGATTAGTGACACAGAACCTTAACTCCCACCCAAGTCATTATCATAAAAATGCCTGGAAACAGTCAAGTGGTACTGGCAAATCTGGCAGTCCGATGTTAATGTTAGGGTTGCCAGTGACCTGAAAGGGCTCTGGCTGGTTGCCATTCTCACAACACATAATGCTTAATGAAACCTGTTTATGTTTGACGAGGATAGCTGTGTACTGGAAAACTGCCCATGCAGCTGACCCATCCTCAGTCTGAAATTCCGTGTCTCCTTCAAATCCCAGTACTGATGTCTCTATCCTGTGTGCTGGAAAGTACATTTGTGTCCACTTAACATAAATGTAGATGTTCAAGTGTATTCACTGTTGCAGTCATTACCAGAACCGATGTCAGAAAAAGTTAATTGTATTTTTTGTGGGAAGCAAATGGCAGACTCCACGTGGGTGTCGGTAGCGGCCTGCGACTCTAAAGTAGCGGTCATCAGGGGCTGCGAAAGTGCCTCACTGAGAACCAGTGAACAGGCGACTGGCTTAGCAGAAGCTTCGTCGTCGGTTTTGGACCTCGGCTGTCTTTCTTTTTCTTTGCGTTTTTTGTGAACTCCGGTAGTCGGATGGCTTTCCGATGACATTTCTGGATAATTAAAACTGCGTTCAAAGTAGTTTAAAGCAAAATCATACCGACGCTTAATAGTGCATTGGTTAAATCTAGCACAAAACTGACAAAAAGTTATGATCAGGGTCTAGGCAAGGAATACAGTAAGAATGAAAGTTCTTATGAGGTATTTGCTTCCCACACAAAATACAATTATTAACTTTTTCTGACATCGGTTCTGGTAATGACTGCAACAGTGAAACACGAAGAACATCATGAGGAGACCTGCTTGGTCTCATGTGTGTACTTCATCTACTATGCACATGCTTCTGAGAGTCCCTCTGCATGTTCATTTCGTGATATAAACAGTTAGTGTTGGATGATGTACTCGGTGACCTGGATGTCAGTTCAGCAGATCCTCTTTCAACAAATATCTCAGGTATACTGGTGGCAATTTTTAGACATTTTTAAAACTGAAATTATAGATTTCACACACCAACATCAAATCAGTTGGCATGGCCTCTCCAAAAGTCAGAATGAAGGCCTTTCCTTATTATACCTGGTAAACTGACCCCTTACACGTCAGGGTATCCAGCAGAATATTTGGGAGACTCTAAGCCATTTTTATATGTATTACTGCACTACTGTGCTCCTTCAACCTCTGTACCACCAAATCCAGAAGTCTCTGCCTTCCCCTCCTAACTACAACAGGAAGAGTTTAGCTGCAGGCAATTCACCAAAGATGGAACAGTACACCTAGCAGCCTTATATAAGCACTGCCATGGTATTGTTAGGCACAGTAAGTAACTGCAACCCCCCATACATAATTTTTACTACAGAAAAAAATGCCACATGTATGATAGGAGATGTGCCAGTAAAGACAGGCTGGCATTGAGGCACTTAACACTCCCTAATTCCCAGCATAGAATGCAGCCCCTCCCTCACAGAAGTTGACAATAAAGTTCACTTTCACATATCAGGGAGTCCTGCAAAAACAAGAAGGACTTTATTCATTTTTACCTAGCGCATCACCTCACCAACACAAATTCTATTTTTCCCACCAAAAAATTCAGCCTCAGAGTATTTATCCTGTTCACCTTGGTCATGCAGTCTTCTACAGGTCTATGGCAGAAAAGGGCTGCCACCCACAAAAAAAGGCATCAGAAAAAATACCACACAGAATTCTGCAGAAATTACAAAACCTCAAATCACCGCTCTAATAACTCCTGAGTGAACCGATTACAAACACCGGTTCTCTCCCTTCACACACACTTTAGAATTCTACACAAAATAAAAAAAAAAACACCAAGGTGTATAAGGAAATCAGTTAAATGTACACAACTGATCTTTGTGCTTACAAGATGAAACTTCATGCCATGGGAAAGCTAACCATGGCCTGCCTGTATGTGACACAGGGGGACATTATGCTAATGAACATCAAGACATTTCGGTGCAAGGTTCCAAATTACACCAATTCTATGCATATACACAAGGTAATAATTTTGTTTGCACAATTACTGTACTAGCAATTACATTTTTTTTAATTTAAAAACAATACACTAAAAATGAGCTATCTCAGGACTTGTGGTTATGACCTCTCCTCATTGTGCTGAGATAACTCAGGACCCATTGTTAATGGGTTAATAGTTCCCAAATGTAGCTGCAGAATGCCATGTCTAGAACTCAGTGCTTTACAATAATGACTCATCATGCTGGGACAAACTCAGGAAAGTGACTCCCGGCACTCCTATGTTGGTGGCATAAGTTAAGTTATCTTTCTGAGAGATGTTGTATATACAGCGAAGAAGAAAACACTGCTTGATGTCTGGGATACTCTTCCTCCTACTAGGGGCCTTTTCTTCTTAAGGTACAGCAGACCTTGAAGAGGAGAAGGAGATGAGGACAGCTGCCAGTGAGGCACTCCATGGTGCTTAACACTTACTTCCACTTTCAGAGACCTTCAACCAAGGCTTGGCAAGCTTGCACATGGGGACATCACCCCAAAATAGAACATCTAGGGCACCCTGCTTCAGCACATAGCTAAGGGGTAAGAACCAGAGCCTCACACCACCCAGTTCAAGTATATTTCTGAGCTTGTCAGTGAACTGTTGGAAAGCTCACTGAGAAAATCACTATAAGGATCACTTCCAGAGTATTTACTGACTGAATCAGAAAACCTTGCCACCTCTTCAGTTTCTCCAATGGCTGGTTCACAAGGGAAGACTGAAAATGAGTTAAGCAAGACAGGGAGTTAACTGATATATCTATATCTGAGGAGTGTTAGAGGAGGACATGCTCTTACTTTCGCTGTCCAAATCTTTGAACTCATTACCTATCAGCAGGACAGAAAGGTGCTTTGATCTCTACAACCTATGAGAACTAAAGTGATCGTATGTATCTGACCTACAATATGTTTTTTTCCCTTATTTCATGCTATTTTGACTCCCAAAACTGCACCATCACCACTCAACCCTCCATCCCTGTTTTGACACCCACCACTGTATGGCATCCTCTGACACATGTAATGAGTTGAGAGTCAATACCTGGTTGTTACCCTGTGGAAGACTTGGGAAATTGCCCTCTGATTCCTATCAATAGTCCTTTAATGGTGTGATGTGCATGATCTCTAACTAGGAATCTACAATGCTAGCTTAGTGGCACATGCATTTTTACACAAGTACTATAACTGGCTGCAATGCTTTGTATTCCTTGGCACACACCAAGTGCCTATTTTAGTCCTGTATTTTTGCATTTACACCTAGCCTCTATCAGATGTCAGCACAGCAGCAAACTGAGCCATATCCTTTCACAGAGGTAGGTTAGTTGGCATCGGTTGCTCACACCCACCTTCCTGGCTAGCTTTCCAGGAGTCAGGGTCACTAGTCAAACAGGTCAGGGCTTTGCCCCTCCATGTCACTGAGCTGCAGTCTGCTTTGGGAGCTTTGTCAGGATATAATTCCACTCTGCTGGGGATTTGTAGAGGGCCATCAAGCTTCTAGTTATCAGAGATTGCTGTAATCTGATGTATACAAGTTACAGAGATGGGACTTCCTCTTCAATCTTCCCCAGATACTGGCTCTACCACTTCTGGGAGTGAAGACAGAGGGTTGACACACCAATCCACTGTAGACTTCGCAAGCCTGAATGTTTCTCCATGAAGATGTCCTAAAGACAGGAGCTACAGGGATGAAAGGTTTTAATATGCTTAAATGTCTCTCAACACACGATCTTGGGTTCTTCAGAATCCCTTTCCTAGTGGCAGACTTAGAAGAAACAGTAAAAGTATCCTACCCCTACTTGTAGCACAGAGCGACTCAAGCTCACTCAACATGTGCTGTGATAACTAAATGGTAGGTGGGCATTGACTTAGGGAAGTGCACGCCAAAGGCAAGGGCAGCATCTGGCTATAAGAGGTTTGTGCAGGGCATACCACAGCATAAACTTGTTTTCTCCTATGTGCACTCTCCTGCACCTGTGAGGACAGATTCCACTAGACATCAAACACAGAAGGCATGTCCACTGCCTGGTCTACTCCCATAGATCCATTTTGCGCTAGAGGACTTGCAGGAGTCCATCTGTTGTGCCTTCAATAATTCAGGGAGAAAGCCTGACAAGTGGACTCCAAAAGCCTTGACTTTAACCACCTAGCTTTGATGCAGGACTTGGGTTTCCTCACTGTAAGGCAGCCTGTTACATTCAAGCTCCAGATGCTACAGTGTGGGACAGCTGGCAATGACTCACTGACACATCCTCCCAAAGATGGCTGCTGGGGATGCAGCAATCTAGCTTCTCCAGCTGTCAGCCAATAATGGGTAAGAGTTTAAACCATAGCTTATCAAGAGACAGGTGGCAGTATCTGAGGAGTCAAAAGTCAGCAATGAGATGGAATTTGTGGGTGGGAACTTTAAATAATGCCAGACTTCCTTATTCCTTGCCTTCTCACATATATCCTACACTGACTTAGGATCCAGTAAATGACTCCTTCTTCTGCCTGTCCAAAAGCAGGCTACTCTCCACAGCCTATACCTTTATGCCTGTGATGAAGGCTTCAAGCTTCTCATATTTCCTGTCACTGCCTATGCTGAAGTGCTGACACTTGTGACAGTTCTAACACTATACACCTTCTAATGGCAGTTCAAACAAGTGAAGGTGCAGGTCCTGGCTTGCAATCTGATTGCACCAGAAGCACTTAAGTTCTGTTTGATTTAAGTTACAAATGCAGAAACACTAACAATTTAAGTTAGGATGAGGAGTCAAACTGTAAGGACTACAGAAATTAAAAGGGGAGTAGAAAGGCTGAATGTGTCCTCTTAGTCAAGGGCATGATGTCATAACATGCAGCAGAAGGCAAGTGCTTGTAAAGTCATACACAGACACTGAAAAATATTCAAATCTGTGCTGAGATGTGGATACCAAACATAGGAATTCTGAATGATTACCCTCACTTCTTTGAGACAGTCACCAAAGCCATGGACGAGGGGAAGACAGTGCACAATGCCTACCTTGACCTGGCCAAAGCCTTCGATATTATTCCCAACTCAGGCATAATAGATAAACTCTCTCAACTAGGCATCAATCCATATCTTATTAGATGGGTAGCAAATTGGCTCAATGATAGAACCTACCTAAACAAAACAGGGGAAGCCACCTCAAGCAGTAGACCGGTAATTAGCGGCATACCCCAGGGATCGGTCTTGGGGCCTCTGTTATTTGGTCCATAGGTGTGTCCTAGGCTAATGGCCCTGGGGCCTTTACAAGCCTAGCCATAGGATTACCCTGGCATGGTGCCACCCAACCTTAGTTCCCAGTGCCTCTGTCGAGTAGAGCCACTGGAGTTATCCCCAGGGTGAATTTTCTGTTTCCCATCCACGTATCAAGATTTCTCTTGAAGAGGGTCAGCGAGGTGCTCTGCTTGACATGTATGGGAAGTCTATTCCATAGCATGGGCAGTCTCTGGGTTATGAACCTGTCCCTCCAGCATGTTCTGTTAATTGTGGTAATGAGGTTAAAGTCTCTGGAGCGTGTGGTGCAGATGGATTGGGAATTCTTTAGATGTAGCATTTCTAACAGAGCTGGGTCAGGCATGGCTTTCTAAGTCAAGCAGAGATCGCCTCTAAGTAGGCGATATGAGACAGAGAATAGTTGGGAGTTCTTTGAGTCTGTCCATAAAGGACAAGTGTTTAAGGCCTAGGATCCTCTTTGTGAGTTACTTTTGCAGCCTCTCCAGTTGTTGCAGATGTCTAGTGAGGTACATGCCAAAAGGGGCATTGTACTCGAAGACTGGCCTAATGAGGGAAGAGTAGAGGGAGACAACGACCTCTTTCTTCCTGGATGCAAAACCCTTAGTAATGAGCTGTGCCACACAGAAGGACTTTCTGACCAACAGTGGCAATGTGGTGATCAAAAGAGATGTTGCTGTCAACCTGTGTTCCCAAATCTCTTATAACGCCTTCTGTGTTCAGTGGACTACCATCAATGTGGCAATTCATGGGAACGGAGTTTTTCCCAAAGGGGATGATGACACATTTTTTGCATTGAGCTTAAGGCCATGGTTCTGACACATTTTTTGCATTGAGCTTAAGGCCATGGTTCTGACACCAGTCGTTGGTCTCATTGAGGCCATTCTGTAGGATGTCAACTTCACTTGGGGAGTTGATAATAGCTCCCAACTTGCGACTGTCTGTGAACTTTGTCAGCCAGAGTCCCTCCGTGTTGGCCTGGACTTCAGAGAAGTAGATACCAAACAGGAGAGAACCCAGGACCGAACCCTGTGGGACTCCATTGTTGCTTTCACACTGTGGGTTCTATCTGTGAGCCAGTTTGCAACCCACCTAGTGATATAGGGGTTGATGCCTAGCTTAATGAGTTTTTCTATGATTCCTGAGTGGGGAATGGTATCAAAAGCCTTGGCCAGATCAAGGTAGGCTGTATGAACCACCTTGCCTTCATCTACAGCTCTGGTGACTGACTCAAAGAAGTCGACCAAGTTGAGCAGGCATGATCTACCCTTCACAAAACCAAACTGTGTGGGATCCAGAGTTTGGAGATTCCCTATATCCTTGTTTATTAGGTCCATGATGATGTGTTCCATAGCTTTGCATATCAGGCTCGTCAGGCTAATGGGGTGATAGTTCCCAGGGTCTGTAGTCGCTCCTCCTTTGTGGAGAGGGATGACTGTAACAGTGCGTCATTCGGTAGGGAGAAAGCCTGAGGTGAGGCTGTGATTGAACAGGGCACAGAGGTGAGGTGCCAGTTCACTCTGTAGTTCATGTAGAACGCAGCCAGGGATATTTTCAGGTCCCATAGAAGCTGTATTCTTGGCCTTGGACACTGCTGTTTTAACCTGTGCAGCAATAATACTGGATGCCTGGCAATCTACTTGTATTGTGATTGGTCCTTTGGGGAGGAGGGGTAAAGTTGGCACTGAATCTGTCGGCCAGTATACTGGCAATATCTGTAGGCTCAGTATAGGAGGTACCATTGTGCAGTAGCTCAGAGCAAATCTGGGTATTGCTGTGGAGATTCTTTACATAACTATAGAAGGCCTTGTGGTTGTCTTTACTATCTGCTGATATACTTCTCGGAGGTGCAGACCAAAACCAGTGGGCTATGGCTGACCAAGTTTGCAGATGACTGCAAGTTGGGCTCAGTCATCAATTCCCCAAGTGATGTGGGCATCTTCCAAGAGGGTCTCACCCAAAAAATTACTGCTGCCAGAAACATGGCCTCAAGCTGAATGCCAAAAAATGCATCACTATCCCCTTTGGGCAGAGTGACGTCCCCACACATCACATTAATAACGTCCTAAGTACGCAATCAGTCATGAGGGATTTGGCACCCAGGTTGATAGCAACCTGAATTTGATCACCATGTTGTTTCTGTTGTACCAAAAGCTTTCTACATGGCCCACCTCATAAGTAAGTGTATTTCATCCAGGGACAAGGAGGACATAACATCCCTGTATTATTCCCTTATAAGGCCAATTATTGAGTACAACGCCCCTTTTGGCATGTACCTCGCAAAACACATGCAGCAGCTGGAGAGACGACAGAGGTTCCTCACCTGAAGAATCCAGGGCCTCAAACATTTACCCTACACCGATAGGCTAAAAGCCCCGTCACTCTACTCAGTTTCATACAGACTCCTCAGAGGTGACCTCTGTCTGGCATACAAAGCAATCTCAGATCCCGCCTTGATGGGACTTCTGCATATCCGCAAGTCAAGCTCCACTCAAGTAACCTGCACGCGCAACCTCAACCTGGTCTGTGACATCAACAGGACCTGTTGGCAGACACATTTGTGTCCCAGAGACTCCCCCATCTGTGGAATACACTCCCTCTCCACATCAAGCAGAGTACCTAATTATCCCTTTTCAAGCACAACCTGGATAACTGGATGGGAAACAGAAAATGCACCCCTGGGAATCTACCTGTGTCCCTGCTGGACAGGGGCTTTGGGTGCTGACTTGTCTAAAACATGGGCTAAACTCTTTGCTAGGCTTATAAGGGCCTCGGGAACAATAGCCTAATAACTTCATATGATCCTGTGTAGATGGCCATCAGAGTCAGATCCAAGTATTCCATGATAAGATCTTAAAGTTCACACAACCACCCAGTTTGAAAGGCAAATGGACAGGTTCATGGAGCTTGAAATTCAAAACCTCCAGATGAGAGGTGCTCTTAAAAAGAGGCTAAATATAGAGCGCCACTACAGGAATGCTTGACTAATCTTGCTAAGCCACATTTTTGCCATTTATAAGATCATGATGTGCTAAAAGACCAGACATATCCCCTTGATCATAGAATAACTTAGCCCCCAGTCAAACAAGTGGGTAAGCTAGGCCATGCTGTAAGCTCCTGACTACAGTCAAAAAGGGTACTGATCTTCCTAAATAACAAATCATTTTTAATTCAACCTTAAAATTCCATCTGGAAGGTCTTGTGAGATTAATGGGTCTACTAGAGCCACTAGCTTTAAGGTGCATATGTTTGCTCCTCCAACTAAACAGAGCATCCTTTATTTGGACCAGGATGTCTTCTGGATGTCTAGAGCCTGAACACCTGAAATTACACTTTTCCACAAGGGATAAAACAAATAAGCCACAGCTTTTCTTCTTTTAACTTGGGCAACAGACACTAAATTAAAAGAACAGTTGAAAGGCAAAGAACTTTCCCCTCCAAACTAGCATGGAACCTTCTACTTTATATTTGCCCTAGCCATGCTAGAGGGGACAGACCTAGGGAAGTATTAATTCTCCGTTGTGGCAAACAGGCTGACTTATGGAAAATAATTTTTAATACAGGACTTCCTGATTTTCAGCTCTAAACAAAGAGTGGAGATTCAATGTAAGAAATCCATTTCTTTATTTATTTCCCCTGGTATGTTAAGCCCTATCAAGATGATGCTGTCACTGATGACTTGCCTCACAAATCTACAGTGCCTCACTCCAAAGGAGATATAAATACCTACCCTCCCAGCTGAATACCACACCATTGCCTAGTTATCTGACCTCACCAGCAGTTCTTGTCTCAAGTTTACTTTTAGGGTCTAGACAGCTATAAGGATCCTCTCTTTAAGAATACTTGTACGAAAGATCTGCTCTTGATCATTCCATGTCCATTCCCCAGTAAGAACCTCAGCTGGGATTTCCAGTTTGCAAGCAAAGCATCCAGCATAACAGTCTGTGGTATGTTCTGTTGAAGAAAGGCTGCCTCCACCTTTTTAGAGTGGTGTCAACTTTTGACACTGACAGGCACAGTGACATGGATCCAACATCCTCAGAAGAACTGCAAGCTCATAACAGACTCTTAAACCAATGATATATCATTATCCGCTACAGAAATACAGAATGCAAAGGCGAGTCTGCAGGCTGTAAAGACAAAAGCTGACAAAAGCCCTAAGATACACAGGAGAGTGAGAGCTTATATCCACTATCACATCATTAACTAGGATGCCAAGGCCCTGAGCTCCTAGGCCTTCTATCTGGGAAGGAAAGACTGATTTTAACACTATAAAGCAAATCCTTTGCAATAGAACTAGAGCTGATAACTCATAATTTAGGGGTCCCCAAGGACTGAAGTCATGGCAAAGTTCAACATGGGGCATCTACCAGAGAATCCCTCAAATAAACTACCAACAACCATTTACCCAAAACACGAAAACAGAGAACATAGTCCCTTGTTATGCAAATATTTTGCCAATGCAGCCAAAACATTTGGGAATACTTTTAGGATGGAAAGCAGTCCAAAAACAGCATAGTATATAGATGTGACATTACTCCAGGAAGAGAGAGAGAGGACTCTCCTGTAATGCTACCAAATACGAAATGTACCAAGAGACATCCATTACATTTAGTAACACCTTCCAAGCATGAATAACAGAAAAGTCAACCTATAGAACTCACATTATGAATGTGCTTGGTGACATGACTGAGATCCAGGATGGGGTGCTACCCCCACCATAGTCTTCTATGGAATGAGGAAGAAAGGATAAAAACCTAGTCACCCTTATGAGGCAGAAAACATTGTATGATCTCTTCATAATATATAATCTGTGATTGTCCAGGACTTAATTGAGACTGACTGCTCTCCCAGAGAATCTCTTAGAAGTGGTGGTGAAGGGCAGAATCCAGCAGTTATAATCACACAGTCTTCTGACATGATGCCTAAAAAACATTTATCCTTTGGAAATTCCAAGCCATGACAAACCTGGAGAACCTACCACCTATAGACAGTTCTAGTCGGTAGCTAGTGCTACTGTAAAAACCCTTGCCTTTTGGTAGGCTTAGCTGCAGGCTCTGAAAGAGGTGACAATACCTCATGGCTCAGCTATCTTCTCTGTCTGAAAGAAGGATTCTTCCTCTCAGAAGAAACAGCTAACCTGGTAGAGGAAGAGGTAAATGGAAGGTACTTTGTATACAGAAATTGATAAACGCTTTACAAAAGCCAACATATTCTGCATCAATCATCTTCTGGAAAGGCTCTTCAGAGAGGACTTCCACTGTAGAAGATGCAATCCAGAATGTTGTGATAGTTCTCATCCTGAAAGGAGAAGAGCATCAGCTACACCATCCAAAACACATGTACCAGTGGCTGTTACCCTAGGCACTGCATCAGCACAGTCAGAAGTACAGTGAGTAATATGAAAACCCACAGAGAAAGTCTTAACAAGAGTTTTCCTTAGACTGCATAACTCCAGAGATAAGGAGCTTTTCCAGCTTTTCTGGTGTCTGATCCACCTGGAAGGTTTAGAACATGGACACGAGACAACTAGCTCAGTGCCTTGAAGCTCAAAATGGCAAAGGAGAACACACTCTTCCCAAACCAGAGCACAGCTTTAGACTTTTTGTATGATGGCAACAAAAAGTACTGGGGTCTATAGGCCCTGTATTAGGCTGAAGACTTGAAAGAAACATCTTCCCTGAGTGATTGCAGATGTTGGTATGTCCCTTACCTGGGAAGAGGCTTACATAAAAAATCTGCATTTCTGTGCAGATGAAAGCCCAATGTCTGGATACAATCCAACTATAAACATACCGTCATTCAGGAAAGGTCCCACAGGAGAGATGATCTAGGGATCTCCAGTGCTAAGCTAACCTATTTCATGTGCATGCACGTGTGTGTATACATATGTGTGAGTGAGTATATATGTGTGTGTGTGTGTGTGTGTGTGTGTGTGTGTGTGTGTGTGTGTATATATATATATATATATATATATATATATATATATATATATATATATATATATATACATATATATATACACACACACACACATCTATATAGCCATATCTATGTCTATATATATATATATCTATATATATCTATATATATATATATGTGTGTGTGTGTGTGTGTGTGTGTATATATATATATATATATACACACACACACACACACACACACACACACACACACACAGTGTTTATAAAATGCTTATACACCCCTGTTAAAATACCAAGTTTTTGTGATATAAAAACATGAGACCACAATAAATCATTTCAAAACGTTTCCCACCTTTAATGTAACCTATAACCTGTACAACTCAATTGAAAAACAAACAAATCTGTTACGGGAAAAAATATAATAAATGTACAATGCGCTGGTTGCATAAGTGTGCATACCCTTAAACTAATACTATGTTGAAGCACCTTTTGATTTAATTACAGCATTCAGTCTTCTTTGGTAGGAGTCCATCAGCATGGCACATCTTGACTTGGCAATATTTGCCAAATTTGCCTTGTAAACGCCCTCCAAATCTGTCAGATTGCGAGGGCATCTCTTGTGCATAGCCCTCTTCAGGACACCACACAGATTTCCTATTGGATTTAGGTCTGGGCTTTGGCTGGGCCATTCCAAAACTTTAATTTTCTTCTGGTGAAGCCATTCTTTTGTTGATTTGGATGTATGCTTGGGGTCACTGTCGTGTTGAAAGGTGAAATTCCTCTTCATCTTCAGCTTTCTACAGACGCCTGAAGGTTTTGGGCCAAAAGTGACTGGTATTTGGAATTGTTCATAATTCCCTCCACCTTGACTAAAGCCCCAGTTCCAGCTGAAGAAAAGCAACACCAAAGCATGATACTGCAACCAGCATGCTTCACTGCAGAGATAATGTTCTTTTGGTGATGCGCCAAACATACCTTTTGGAATTGTGGTCAAAAAGTCCAACCTCCTCCTGCCTGGGGGACTGCACACAACACTCTCTTGTTGATTTCTTATACTGGCTTCCTGGCATCTCAACCACTTTGCAAGTGCCAAGAAGCCCAGTAGCTTTCCTTTCAACCTTCATTATTGGTTGGGTTAAAGCACCAGCCCTTGGGAGAAGACTGTGATGCACTTCTTTCCCACATGGTACAGTCTTCTTCACTGCAACTCCTGATGGTAATCTGGCAACCAAAGCCACATTACAAAAGTTTAATCTGCTTTATTAGTATCAAGTACCATTTCGGAATGCTGATTCTATTAAGACGGCTGCAAACTGATCAACAGCTTAACTTCAGCTCTCTCACTGTGGAAACAGAAACTCAAAAATAGCCAGTGAGATTGTCATTCTGGGTAATATTCAGTTACTGGCTAGAAAGTACACTGCCTGAATGTCAGCAAAGAAGGAATTCAGAGAACTTGAAAGAAAATCAACCAGAAAAGGTCAAGAGGAAACAGTGGCTGCAAAGAATCCTATAGCTGTTCAGCAAAAAGCAGTTTCAAGTTTCAGATTTGGTACAAGAGATGGCTTCCAGTAATTTAGAGGAAAATAAATAAATCACATATATTCAGAGGTCATTAAAACAAATTAAACACTAAAGGAATATATCAACTCAAATACCAAAGGGTTGGAAAAAAACAGAAGAAGCTTTAACTAGCTATTCAGATGAATTGATAAAACTGCAAAAAACAGGCCAAAATGAAGGCTGGCCGAGTATAAGACTTCTCAAGAGCAGCTGTTTCAAAAAAATGGTAGCATTAGAAGACAGAGCTCTGAGAAAACCTGTACCAGAGAGATTAGAAGGAACAGACTGTATTAGCACAAATAATTGGACTGGTTTTCCACAGCAAAATGTGTTAATTAAAAGTGAACAGGGAGTGTTCGCTCCAAACCTGGCCACAATAAAGCAGTCAAGACCTCTACTAGTAAAAATGCAATTATACCAGTAGAAAGAGTTGATTTTGACAAAACTGTGGACAGAAGACAAAAGTATTAAAACTTGGAGACTGCAGTGTGTTTGTGGAAAAGGACTATTCACTGTAAACCAGGCAGAAGAGAAACACATTTATCCCAGTAATCAGGGCATGTTGAGTGGCAGGTGTGAGAGTCAAGCTGTTGTATATAGCTATCCTAAGAATATTTTCCTGACTTGAACCAGAGTAGATAAACAAGGCAAAGACCAGCAACACCAAAATCAGTGAATAAATGGGAGACTATAAAGCATCACTCACATTTGTGAAATATGGCTTTGCGAAAAAAAAAAAGTGGCTGTGAAACACTAGACTTTTGCTGACTTTGTTAAACTTGTGTGTAGAATGAATAAGAAATACCCCACTTTATGTTATTAATGTTTAGAAGGACACACAAAAAGTTAACTACAAGTAGAATTTTTTGTTCTTATTAGTATTTGTATAAAATACTTCATGATACTACCTGCATGTTATATAGTAAAGCTGTTCTCAACAGTGTATATCAGGGTATTTTAAATGTGGCCCAAGTCTTTTCAGGAACTGTTGTATATGTTAAGATATTACAATAAACAAGTACTTTAGTTGTAATAAATATAAGTTTTACAGTATAAGAAGAAGAGAAAGGCGGACAGAAGTAAGATGAAGTTAATAAGCAGTAATCTTGGGCTGTCGGGAGGGGTTTGTACAAGTTTACTGACGACATTATATGTAGAATTAGTATGATAATTGCAAGGGTGGATGTCAAGATTAATGTCTTTGCTTACAAAAAAATTTGCTCACGGCTTAAGTCAAACTGACATGAAAAATAAGATACAATGATGAAAGCAATGAAAATGCTAATCTTCTTGTATCTGCAAAGATATTAGATTTTTTTATCATTTTGTTTCATTAGCAAATGTTCTCAGTAACAGACAAGTCTGTAAATGAAGGTAGTTAGCCAGGGGAATTCTGGGCATAATTTACAAAGATTCTTTCAAGCATCTGCAAGCTGTTAGCTGTTTTTTCCCCCATTACTATTTTCACATGGAAACAAGCTGTCTGCAGGTGCAAGCAATTAATCTTCAGAGTTCTGAACATTCTTTTCTGAGGGAAATGCAAAATTTAAAGATGCAATGGCAAACAGCTCAGTGAAAAATCATAGGTTGGCACTAGGCTATCGGCCCTAGGGCCTATACAAGCCTAGCCATAACAATTCCCTGGATATTTTTTCCCACAATATTTACTTCCCTGGACCCCTGTGTAGCAGGGCGACTGACATGATTCCTGGAGTGAATTTCCTACCGCCCATCCAATCGTCAAGGTTTGTTTTGAAGAGGGCCAAGGAGGCATTCTGCTTGACATGTACGAGCAGTCTATTCCAGAGTATGGGGAGTCTCTGGGTCAGGAACCTATCCCTCCAGCATGTTTTGTTCATTGTGATGACAAAGTTTAGATCTCTGGAGTGTGTGGCTCTGAGGAATTGGGATTTCTTTAAGTGAAGCATGCCCAACAACTCAGGGTTTGACATGGCCTTGTATGTTAAGCAGAGATCGCCTCTGAGTAGAGGATATGCCACAGAGTATAGCTGGAGTTTTTTTTAGACGGCCAGCATAGGGCATCTGCTTTAGGCCTCGGATTCTTTTAGTGAGATATTTCTGCATCCTTTCCATCTGTTGCAGATGTCTTGTGAGGTACATACCAAATGGGGCATTGTACTCTATAATGGGTCTAATGAGGGATGAGTACAGTGGGACAATGACCTCCTTTTTTCTGGATGAAAAGCCCTTAGTGATGAGGTGTGCCACACAGAAGGATTTCCTGACTGTTGTGGCGATGTGGTTATCGAAGGCGAGACCACTGTCCACCTGTGTCCCTAAGTCTCTCATCACACTTTCAGTGTTTAGTGTACTGCCACCTATGTGGGAATTCAGGGGTACATGGTTTTTCCCAAAGGGGATAACTATACATTTCTTGGCATTAAGCTTGAGTTCATGGCTCTGGCACCAAGCATATGTTTCTGTAAGGCCCTTTTGTAGAATATCCACATCATTTGGGGATTCAGTAATGGCTCCCAGTTTGCAGTCATCTGCGAACTTTGTTAGCCAGAGTCCCTTAGTGTTGACCTGTACTTCAGAGAAGTAGATGCCAAACAAGAGTGACCTCAGGACTGAACCCTGAGGTACAACACTTGTCTGGAGCTGGATTTGGAGTCAGCTACTTTTACAGTCTGGGTTCTGTCAGTAAGCCAGTTGGCAACTCATTGAGTGACGTAGGGATTTATGCCCAGCTTAGTAAGTTTATCTATGATTTCAGAGTGGGGGATGGTGTTGAAGGCCTTGGAGAGGTCTAGATAGGCTGTGTGGACCGCCTTACCCTCGTCCACAGCTCTGGAGACTGATTCAAAGAAGTCAATCAGGTTCAGGAGACAAGATCGCCCCTTCACGAACCCAAACTGTGTGGGGTCCAGTGTTTGAAGGTTGCCAATGTCTTTGTTTATAAGTTCCATGATAATGCGTTCCATGCCCTTGCAGATCAGGCTTGTCAGACTGATGGGACGGCAGTTCCTGGGATCCAAGGTGGATCCCCCCTTGTGGAGTGAGATAACTATAGCTGTGTGCCACTCAGTGGGCACGAAGCCTGAGGTGAGGCTATGATTAAACATGACACTTGGGTGAGGTGCCAGTTCATTTTGCAGTGCATGTAGTACACAGTCTGGGATGTCATCTGGTCCCATGGATGCTGTATTCTTAGCTTTGGAGAGTGCGGTTTCTACCTGTGTGGTCGTGATTACCGGAATTTGGCAATCTTTTGGTATTGAGATGGACCCTTTAGGGGGTAAGAGGGGGGTGAAGTTGGCACTAAATCGATCTGCCGGGATATTGGCAATATCCTTGGGATCAGTACATTTAATGCCATTCTGTTGTAGCTCAGAGCAGATCTGAGCATTGCCATTTAGATTCTTTACATAAATATAGAATGCCTGGTGGTTGTCTTTGGAATCTTTGGCAATTTTATTTTCATAACTAGCTTTGGAGGATTTTATAAGGGATCTCAGCTTCTTACTGAGGTTGGTAAGGGAGTTTTTTTTGCATCCTGAGATTTCCCTCTTTTCTACAACAGTTTCTTCCTTCCGTTGTATAGTTTGTTTATGGCAGGGACCACCAGATTGGCATCCTTTTTTTGGAGGTGTGTGTCTTGGTTCTATTTGAGATAGCACAATTCATGCACAAGAGGATGTGCTCGTACAGTGTCTTAGTGTAGGATTCAGCAGTCGAACTTTCAAATCCCGTTTGCATGGGTGTCATGAAGTTTGTCACTTCTGACTTGAGTACCATGAAGATGGCTTTGGAGAAGTTTTTTTTACGGAGGTTTCCTTACTGGGGGGTGGGGGTGGGATGTGGATGTCAAGGGTGATTTGCTTATGGTCAGACCTGACCACTGGTGTGGAGCATCTTTCTCCCATGTTGGTAATGACCAGGTCTAGGACACTGGAGTCCATGGTGGGACAATAGATTAGTTGATCCAGGGTGTTGGAATTTATGAATTCCAAGAACCGTTGGGAAAAGGTGTTGATACAAGAGTAGTTTTCCCAGTTAATGGCAGGGAAGTTGAAATCACCTAGTATTACGGTGTTTGGTTGTATCTTAATATTTTTGTATGTTTACAAAGGTGTAGTGAGAATCTTGGGGCATGGTGGGGGATCTGTAGCAAGCTACAATTTGGATTGCAGTCTTACCTAGTGTTAGTTGCACCTGGAGAATTTCAGATGCACTGTGTTGGGCAACTAGCCTGGAGGTGTGACTATCCTTGGTGAATATAGATACTCCTCCACCTTTAGTGTTTTGGTCTTGGTTTAGTGGCCGAAAAGTGTGGTAAAAGTTGTAGCCTGGTATTGCAGGGATGCTCCCTGGAGGCCATGTCTATATTATAATGAGTAATGAAGATGTGAGGCTTGACCCACTTCACTAAATAAAGTCTAAAATTACAGGAAGTGAATATCAGATCGTAGCATCTCCAGCAGCCTGAATACTTTAATAGAACAGTACATAATTTAGATTTAAAGATAGCCAATGCACCTTTTTTATGCTTTCTGAACGCATATAAGATGCTTTTCACATCTGGGAGGGGTATGTAGATATGAAAAGAAAAAAGTTATGCATTTACCATAACGTTCCATGCTTGTTGTCCATCTTGCCTTCATTCTTATTGGTTGGGCTCTGGACCGATCCTCAGTTCCGACTCAGCCGCATTCTAAAGCTCAGAGTCTTCCACTTGGCTCGTGGCTGAAAACCCTATCCAATGATGCACTAGAGTGCCTCCACAGATCTTGTTTGCTGCTACGTATAGCAAGTATCAACTTGTACAGAATTAAATGACAGTAACTAATGTGAAAGTCAGAAAACTTCCTTGGTGGAAGAAAAAAAAATTCTCTCGGTCCTCCAGAAGCTCTAGGCTGGGGGAAGGTGGGTGGGTCATAAGAATGAAGGTAAGATGGACAACAAACATGGAATGTTATGGTAAGTATATAACTCCTTTATGCTATGTTGTCCTATCTTGCCTTAATTCTTACTGGTTGGGACAGCGTCAGTAGCACCATATTTCCTGGGGGGCTCACGGGAGTATATTCTTTAGGACAGTGGAACCAAAAGAGGCCCTGTCCCTGGAGGCTATGTCTACCTTATAATGAGTAATGAAGGTGTGAGGGTTGGCCCACATTGCAGTAGCGCAAATATTATCTAGTGGCAGTGTAGCCTGAAAAGCAAATGATGTTGCAATCACCCTTGTGGAGTGACCTTTGACTTTAAAGGGAAGATGTCTATTGTTAGAAGTGTATATAAATGTGACACAATTTGAAAGCCATCTCGAAAGCGTGACTTCCGAGACAGGATCACCTTTTTTAGCCTCTGAGAAGGAGATGAACAGCTGATCAGATTTCCTGAAAACTTTAGTTCTGTGTTATCAGAAGCGAAGTTGTCTATGCACGTCCAACTGATGTAGTGCATATACTGCCATAATAGGGGAAAAACACTAATGGCTCAATAGATTGATTAAGATTAGTCTCCGAGCACACCTTTGGCAAAAAAGATGGATTAGTTCACAGAGACACCCTGCCCTTATGGAAAATCATATAAGGAGGTCTGATTGACAAAACTTGAAACTCAGAGACTCTTCTGGCAGACGTAATAGCAATCAGTAAAATAGTTTTCCATGATAAAAATTTAGTATCACATGTTGATGTGGGCTCAAATGGAGGATGGATCAGGTGAGATAGCACAAAATTTAGATCCCAAGGTGGTAGAGAGTCTTTGATGGAAGGTCTTAATAAACAGGTGCCCTTTAGAAATGCTCTGCATAATCTGTGGGGCATCAAATTTGGAGTTAGATCACCTGTACGAAAACTGGAAATTGCAGCCAATTTTACCTTGAGAGTAGCTGCAGTGGAACCTTTATGAAACAATTCCACCAGAAAGTCCAAAATAGAGCAAATCGGTGCAGAAAAAGGGTCGAGATTCCTTTTGAGAATCTCCTCCATTTACGGAGATATAACTTTCTGTCAGAGGATTTATATGAAGAAAGTAGTATGTGCTTTACTGCTGGCATTAGAGTATGAAGCCTGACTATATTTGGAACTGGAGTAGCCAAGCTGTCAACTTGAGGGTCTGAAGGGAGGAGTGGTGCACTCCCAACATATGAATCAGAAGGTCCGGAACTGGGTCCAGAATCCACGGTTCCTCCTGAAAATGCGGCCAAAGGAAGAGGAACCAAATCTGACGAGGGCAGTATGTGGCAATGAGGATCAGCCTGCTTCCCAAGGATTTGGCTTTCTGGATGACTTTGGGTATTAGAAGAAAGGGAGAAAAAGCATAAAGAAGTCCCGAGAGCCAATCGCACACAAGTGCGTCCCTTGGTGACTCCCCCAGAGGGGGGACTAGGGTAAAGAAGTTGCTGCATTTGGTGCTTAAGGGGGTGGCAAAGAGGTCGCAGCAAGGCTGGCCCCATTTTCTGAAAATCCTTTCTGGTACTTCTTGCTTTAGGGACCACTCGTGAGGCCCTGCTGAGTCTGTCGGCTATCATGCTGGATTTCCCCGGGATGTGCATTGCCACTAGAAAGCGTTGGGAAGACGTTGCCCACTGCCATACTCTGAGTGCCTCTCGACAAAGTGGGTAACATCTGGTTTCTCCTTGCTTGTTTATGCACCAGGCCACCGACATGCTGTCTGTCTGAATTGCAATCATTACTAGTGGAAGAGTCCTGAAGTGCCTGCAACACCAAGAGTACAGCTTTCATCTCTTGGACACTGATATGCAGATGGGCCTCATGATCCTGCCAGGAGCCTTGGACAGTCCTCCCCAGATTATGCCCCCCCCCCATCTGGGAGGCATCTGTGGTCACCATGGCTATCGGCCGTTGAGGCAGAAAGGGACGACCTACTGTCACATGGCTGGAAAGAAACCACCATCTCAGGTCTCTTTTGCAAGATTCCTTGATCGTGATTTGATGCGACATTGGTAGTTGCTGTAACGACCACTGGGTAAATAGAAGCCATTGAAGAATTCTCATGTGCATACGAGCTAAAGAAACTAAAGTTATCGCTGCTGCCATGGTTACTAGGACTTGAACTATTTTTGCTTTTACCCTGGTCTTTGGCACGAGATTTAAGATTTGCTGTCTCAGTATTTCCGCCAGCAATCTTGCCATCATAGAGACTGTGTCTAGGTGTGCTCGTATATAGACGATATGTTGCAATGGCAACAAGGCAGATTTTTGTGAATTTATAGTAATCCCCAAGTGTGAACAGAGTTGTAAGGTGGCGTCCCTTGCTTGTTGAAGTAGATGCTTGGTGGTGACAAGTTAGGAGCCAGTCTAAATATGAAAACACTTGGAATCCTGGACACTCAAGTGAGCTGTAACCACTACCATGCATTTGGTGAACACTCTGGGGGCTGTAGTGAGACCAAAGGGCAGAGTTCAAAATTGGTAGTAACTGGCTCCCAGCCAGAAGCGCAGGTGAGTCCATGATGGCATGTCCATTTTTATGTGGTAGTACACATCCTGGAGGTCTATAGAGCACATCCAATTGTCTTTCCCTTAAAAGGAAAGAATCGTCTGCAGTGTCACCATCTGGAACTTGGTCTTCTTTACAGATTCGTTTAATTTGCTGAGATCCAAAATGAGTTTCCAGTCCCCTGTTCTTTTTGGTACTAAAAAGAATCTTTAGTAAGTTCCGGATCCTATTTGATCTGTGGGGACTCTTTGGATGACTCTTTTGTCTAGCAACTTTTGAATCTCTATGGTTGCTTGATCCCTTTGATTGGGTGGAACATCTGGGATATTTTTCGTGATTGGGACATGAAGGGAAAAGGGTATGGAGTAGTCTCTGGATATTATGATTTGTACCCATCTGTCTCTTATTTCTCGCCAGGCTTCCGGGTACAAATATAAATGACCCCGACTGCCTCCAAAGGTGGGCAGGTGGGCCTCCGTTCAGGAGCGCTGGAAGGGCCTACCGTGAAAGGAATTGTGGTCGCCCTGGTTCTGCAGACCCCCTTATGCTGCGAGGGCAGCATCTGCTATTATTACCTCCCCCTCTGACCCTGGAGAAAGATTCACCTCATGCATCTTGAAAAACTCCCTAAGATTTTTTGAACCACATTTTCCCCCCTTCGGACCCTTAGGATATGGTCTCGAGGGTATAGAAAAACGTTCTCCAATGGCAGAAAGAGTTTTTCCTTCTTGCTCGCATCTGGTGAGCGTATCTTTGAATTTCGGTCCAAAGAGTGAGGAACCATCGAAAGGGGCATTGACAAAGGTATGCTTAAAGGGTTCCACAAAGTTACACAAGCGCATCCAAGAGTGTCTCCTTAGGGGAACTCCCAAACCTGCTGCTCTACTTGCTCCGTCTGCTGCATATGAGATGAGTCTCAAGGGGGAGTTCACTACGGAGGTTAAGGTGGATAGCTGAGAGGTCACCTTACCTGAGGCCCCTGCAGCTAATGAACCTTGAAGAGCATCTCCTAGCTCTTCAGGAGATCTCTCTGTAGCCTTGTGAAGTGTGCCAAGTAATTCAGTGATCTGAGGGCAAAAGTCGCTGAAGAAAATATGTGCTTCCCATATCTGTCCATCGCACAAGACTCTTTGTTAGGTGGATGGACAGATGAGGATGTTTTGGCCAATTCCTTCTTGGTGGCGGCTGCCACCACCATAGCATCCACAGGAACACCCTTAGAAAGAAATTGTTTGTCATCTGGGGCTGTAATAAATTTGTTAGGCCTCCGAGGGACTGGTTCCACTGGGTCTGGAGACTCCCACGCCTTTTGACTAACTAGTTCCATGAGTTCGTCGAAAGGCAGAGATATGCAGGAGGCTGAAGGGTGAGATCCGAAGGCTTTCAGGTACACTGACTCCTCAGAAGGCAAATAGTTGCAAATAATTGTAGTCACTCAGCCAACTAACACAAACGTAAATCCACTGTCGCCAGGTGCAAACACTTTAATGAAGTTAAAATAAGCGCTTTCGTCTTGGAAACAAGATTTCATCAGATCGTCATTATTTGCAACTATTTATCCTCCTCAGAAGGGTTGATGGACTTCCAGCTGCCTCTCTGCTTAAGGATCTTTAGGATATATGCAAAGGATATATCCTCAGAGGGTGACCATGGGGACCCCTCTGATTCCTTGAGGTCAGTGTCAGATGTAAGAGACTCATCCAGGGAGTCAATATGCTTCTTCTTGCAAAGCCTCTTCAAAGGGCCCTCTTCAGACTGGTATTCTGGAGAGGTTTCGGAAGATGAAAGTTCACCCGATGGGGTAACTTGAGGCCTAGGATCTCCACTAGTCTGCAGTTGGGGTGGTGCAGAGACAGAAGCCAGTGCCTTTGAGGGACGATTGTCAGAGCCTTCTTGTAGAGCTGTGTGGGAGGACAGCACACTCCTCATCAGCTCAAAAGCCCCTCTCCCCTGATCCAAGGATCCCTCCGGGTCCAAGGAAGCAGAGGAAATCCCTGGAACCAAGGGCGCTGGCTCAGAAGCTGATGTAGGTGCCGAGCTCATCCACGCCGAAGCACTGAGGGGTAAACTCGGACCTGACAAATGTCGGACCCAAGTCCACCCCTAGACCAGAAGAGCTTCGGCCTCTAGACATCCCAGATGGCACCAAGAATGTCGGAGCAGAAGACGGTTCCGAAATCCAGACGGTGGGTTTCAGCACTGATGGTTCTATCACTACTGGTTACAGACATTCCTGCTCTGATGTTCCTGGCTGGCTTAGAGGAGGAATTGTAGTGGATGAAAACTCTTCACTGGCTCTGGATCCAAATGGGATGGAGCCGACAGAATTTTGGCCAGCGTCGGCGACTCTAGTAGCCTTCGCACCACTCTATCCACATAATCCGATAAGGTTCTGAAGGACCAAGAGGAAGGGATCGGGGAGGTAACTTTCTGTAGTATAAGTGATTTCAATGTCGGGGAGACCGGTGTCAATTCAGGAGACAAGCTCCAAAATTGTTTCGCCATCGGTTCTGAAAAATTAGGAGGCGAAGATGAAGGCTTATTGGATCGATGTTCTTCGGATCAGAGGAAGACAATTTAGAAACTTTTTTGGCAGGCTCCAAATGGCCTGAGGATGAAGATGATGACCTTTGGTAGATCTGTCAAATTTAGAAGGAGGAGATTTAGACTTTCTGGAAGTTGTCTGACTTTCCAAGGCTTCCGAGAAAGGCACCTTTAAAAGCCCCCTTACAATCAATTTGTTCCTTCTCTGTAGCAAAACTTTGGAGCTGAACGAGTGGCAGATACTGCAAGATTCCTGTAGGTGCATGGCACAGACACAGTGCTTCTCTGGTTAAGGATCTCTAGGATATCCTCAGAGGGCAACCATGGGGACCCCTCTGATTCCTTGAGGTCAGTGTCAGGTGTGTCCATCAGTCAAGGACATCTTCTGAGAACATTTCTGGCATTTTTTAAAACCAGATGGTTTAGCTTCTTTCTGTTCCTTAGACATTATCTTTAACAATAACATCAAAAAATCTATATAAGTGTTAAAGCCTATTCGACTAGACTAGAAAATTACTATCACTATTATATATTATACTGATAAAATTTAACAGGGAAAAATAGAAAAGTATTTGAAAAAGCGTAAGACTTAGCCACAGCCAAAATTGAGACCTCCAACTTGCTTTGCAGCAAACGAGATCGGAGGAGGCACTCTAGTGCATCATGGGATAGGGTTTTTAGCCACGAGTCAAGTGGAAGACTCTGAGCTTTAGAATGCGGCCGAGTTGGAACCAACGATCAGTTCCAAGCCCAACCAGTAAGAATTAAGGCAAGATAGGACAACATAACATCAAACAGCAATAGGTGTAAGAAGGCACACAGTCGGTAAGATGCAATTTAGCATGGGTAACCTTAATTTAAGGTTATGCCTGTGGGTGCAGCTGTTGATTTGGGGAAATTGTCCCTATCTGAAGGGTTAAACTTAATTTCTTAAAAACTTACCTAGTTTATGTGTTTGTTCTATGTTTATAGGGGATGGGGTGTTTTTAAAAAAAAAAAAAAAAAAAAATATATATATATATATTTATATTTATATTGAGGGTTTTCATTAAAACAAAAAGTCTTGAGAAATGCAAAATAGGTTCAAATTGAGATAAAAAGAGACATCATCCTGCAAATATTAGTATGCATATGAAAGACAACAGTTGAAATACACATTCAAAAAAAACCTGTCGTGTACAATAAATGGGAACAATAGCTTTCATCATAATGTCTACTATATCCATAGTATCTTGGATTGTAAATAGCATTACAGGTACAGACAAAAAGAAAAGAGTACTGGATTATATTAAAAAATGCAGAATGCAAATAGCAATACTGCAAGCGACGTTTGGAAAAAAATGAAAATGTGAATTTTACAGATAAAGGATTTCGGAGTGGATATACAATAGAATATCAGAAACAAATGAAAAGGGGAGTGAGAATACTGATTGCTAGAGGGGCTCCAACAGTGATACAGAAGGAAAAAAACATTAATGGTACATTTGTGGTAGAAGGGGCTTAGTGGCAAGGGAGGAGGATTATGCTGACATGTACTTATATTCCACCACTAACTGCTATTATGGAGCTTAAAAAATTTTTGAGAGAAATAATCAGCTTTCACCAGGGAATATTACTTATAGGTGGGAACTGGAACTTGATTTGCAACAGTGAGGATACACTAGAAGACCTACAAGGGAAAATTTAACAAAAGAGGGTAGATTTCTGAAGAAATGTATGAAAATATTTGCTATGAAAGACATGATTTCAGTAGTAGGAATTCGGACAGAATTTCTATATTATTCCCCAAGGTACAATAACTCTGCTAGACTGGACAGAAATTATATTTCACAGGAACATGTGCATTTAATTGAAAACTTTGACATACATCCAATAACCATTTCAGATGGTGTACTGATAAAAACTAATACAAAAAAATTCAGGGTAATGAAATAAAATGAGACACTGGTATTTTCTAGTCTAACTGTTGAAAAGAAAAAAAGTTAAGGAATGGGTTGTGGAAATTATTCAAGAATTATTAGTGAAGAAAGAAATTTCTTCAAAAAGAGCTTGTGAGTGGGATAAAATGAAACTGACTTTCAAAATAGGTTAGAAATAAGAGAAAGAGGTATAGTTAAAAAGTAACAGGAATTCTTAAGAGTGGCTGACAAAAGTTAAAGTATTGCAGAATAATGGAAATCTCAAAGAGCAAGAAGACAATCACTTCAAAATGTTAAACAGAAAATAAGGGAATATTTCGATAATATGCATGAGTTTAGAAAGATTGCTGCTAAGCAACTATTTTTTGATAACTCCAAAGCGCAAAACCTTTTAGCGGAGTGAATTAGTTAACAGAAACCAGAAAATATTAAGACCTAATTTAGGAAGCCTATGACAAAATAAAAAAACTGAGATCCTGCAGAGGTAGGAGAGATATTTTGGAAATGTTGTGAAAATCTGTATAAAGAAGAGGAACGTGGAAACCAAGAAACAGCACAAATGGAAATATTTATGAAAATTAATTACACCAAGGTTAGAAGAGGAGGAGAATCCAAAGCTAAAACTTAACATAGGAGGAAATGAAATAAAAATGGCGATGTATAATCAATCTGCATGAAGAGTCCAGGAACAGAAGGAATTCCCATGGAGGTCTGGAAGGTAGGAGGGGAAAAAAATGTGATAAAGATCTGGAAGATTTTATTTAACAGCATTTTAAGGAGGGGAGAAGCACCAACATCTTGGAAGAAAGATTTTGAAGATCTTGAAAGCTGTGGTGGCTATATTATCCAAAGAGGTTAAAGACTTGTCAGACCCAGCCTCATAAAGACCCATTTCAATTTTAAACCATGATTATAAAACATGGATTATGTCTGTACTAGACAAAAGAATGGCAAAAGCTGTTGTCAGAATTGACAGATATGGATCAATGTGCTTTTGTGGAGGAGAGGCAAACATTTTAAAACATTAATAAAGCAATGCTGATGCAAAGAGAAGCAGAATGTAAGAAAATACCAATGTTGTTGGTGGGTCTTGATGCAAAGTATTCACCAGAGTAAGCTGGGATTTTATGATTTGGGCAAAGGAAACATTTGGATTCCCTGATATAATAAGGCTAATTAGAAGGCTATATTAAGGATCAGAAGCAATAATTAAAGTGGGAATGATCCTCTTCAGTAAGTTTTGTTTGAAGAGAAGAGCCAGGCAAATGTGTCCTCCTTCCCCTTCGCTTGCTTTATATTTAGAGCTACTGGCAAAGAAAATAAGAGACTCAGAAACTGAAGGATAAAACCTATATGGTAAACAAGTTAGCTTTAGTTGCAGCAGATATTATTTTGTACCTGGTGAATCCAGAAAAAGACATATCAGTTTTATGGGACATTTTGAGACAGTTTCAAGTCTTTTTGGGATATAAAATTAATGAAGATAAAACAAAGGCTATAGCTGTAAATTATGTACCCACAAATGAATTGGTTCTACAAAATCCATAGTTATAGGGACATGGTAAGAAAGTATTTAGGAGTATGGATTAAAAGGGCTTCTGATATGGCAGCTATGGATCTGTGAGAAGAGACTAATCAAAAGATAATAAAGAAATGAAAATCTTATAGATAGTAAGATACAAGCAGTGAAAATATGTTTAGTCCCTTTAGTTTTATATACAGGTCCAGCACATTTTTATCAACCAGAGAAGTTGTGACCAATAATTAATAAAGAGTTAAAGGATTTTTTTTTTTGTGGAAGGGGAAGAGGACAAGAGTTAAATGGGATAAGTTGATCCTTCCAATAGAAAAAGGTGGTTTAGGAATACCTGGCTTGAAGGGATAATTTAGAGCTATACAGTTAAAGCTCGTGTGTGTGTGAGAGTGTGTGTGTCTGTGTACATATATACACATATATATATATGTGTGTGTGTGTGTGTGTGTATAACACACAAGCAGAAAAGTATAATTCAAAGTGGAAGGGGATGATGATGAAGCAAGGGGAAAGTTCAAGAAACAGACAGACTGGGATTTTGCATACAGATCCATAAGGAGAATAAAAAACATACAAAATATTATATTCATAAAGTAGCAGAAAGTATTTTGAAAACTAAGCCAACATGAGAATGAAGAAAGGAGATTTTGCCAATAAGAATGACTGCAAGTAGGGGTATAGAAAATAGGCAAGAAGGAGCTGGAATTTACTGGTGAAAACTGACAAAGGAACCAAGGTATTGGGAGCAAATAACTAGAGAGGGAACGGTAACAGAGTGGGATGAGGTCAAAAGACATTTAAATCGCAGGAAAGAGACTGCCTGCCCTACAAGAGTTTGATTTCAGAGTACAGGCAAAGAGAAAGGGATAGGGGAATCATAAGTGAAAAACCTGCTGTTAAAAACAGATTAGTAGGGCATATAAAATACTGCACAATAACTAGAAGATTCAATTAGAGGAGGTTAGAAAAAGAGTGTGAGAAGGGACTGGAAAAGGAATTTACAAGGGAAAAATGGGAGGGCATATGTATGGCCTCCAAGTATGCAACAAAGTCCAGAAGGCTTGGAAGTGTTTGCATAAGTATTTTACACTTCAAGCAGACTTCAAAGAATTTTTCCTCAGGAAGTTGGTAAATGTAGGAGGTATGATGGAGAAGAAAGAGGTAACTGGAAACATATGTTTTGGGGTGTAATGAGGTGGCAGATTTTAAAAGTTCCCTACTGAGTGCTCTGTCAGAAATACTGGGTGAGTACATGGCTGTGACCAAGGAAATTATTCTTTTGAGCTGATGCACAGGATCTGAATTGACTACACATAGTAAAGCCTTGTTAAGTTTAATTCTGTTGGCTGCCAAAAGGCAATTACTGGAAAATGGAAATCAAAGTCTAAACCTACTGTATTTCAAGAACTGCATATTATAAAATAGGTAAACAATCCGAAGAGGGATCTTTAGAATATGGAAGGAGCTAATTATGTAGCAATAACTGGAAATTGTGCAAACAATACATGCAGAATAATGCTGGAGAAGAGCAGTACAGTTTAAGGCAAGGCAGGAATTGAGCAATTTATGTAATATTGAGCTGATGATAGTTATAAAGAAGGAAAGGATATGTCATGCATAATGCAAGAAAATGGAAAAATGTTAGTTTTTTTTCTTTTCTGTTAATGTATACTTGCCTGTCTAAAGTGATGACTTCATAAAGGTGTTAAAAGTACCACTGCAAATTGCAGTGAGATGCATTTATTCTATTCATTTTGTAACATAATGCTTTCTTTTGTTCTACTGTGTTTGTTGTTCTTTTCATTTTCTAAAATTGGTGGAGGTTTTTTTCCTCCCTGGACCTCCGATGAAAATGGGTTTTTACTGCCCAGTCAGACTACCAGGTAAACAAATGCAAATTAACAGGCAGTTGAGCTCTCCTTACAAAGCATATAAGGACTGTTATCCAAACTATTTGAGTGGCAAGAAACTACAAGAAGTAGGCATGCCGTCATTCCCTAGTGCAGTACTGCTAATGCATGTGCTATAGGAAGTGTTTATGCCCCAGATATGATTAGCTACTGATCGTGAAGATTTGTGCTTAAACGTGTTCCTATAGAAACAATTCCCAGCTGTAATCCGCTGCAAAGGGTTGCAGATGTACAAATCTCTTCTTACCTGCTCTCCAGCAGTTCCAGGTATAAATAATCAATTCTATAGATTACACTCTACCAGACAGCCAAGTAAAGGATTCTATGGCTTACATCCTTCTCTACAAAGCAATGCTTCCTGATAGTCTTTAAGATGACTCCTTCAGTTATGATTCATTGCCCATGCTAACAACTCGCACTGTTTCTCTTCAGTTACAAATCACAGTGCATTCAAAATATCACATTTCCATTTACTTTTTTCTCCTACACTGCACATTTCCAGTACTACTAGCCTTTCATCATCCTCTCTTCTCTTCATTCTCTTAACCGTTTTGATAACATTAAATCATAACCCCCTCAACCAGCATGACATCCTTCTCCCAATAAGATCTGAAGAACTTTCAGGGCTCATGTCACCTACAGAATGTGAGGATAACATATACTTGTTTCATAATCTATACATGTGAAAATGCAAAGCAGCATTAAAAAAACTTTTTATAATTAATTCAAACATATTCAATCAATATGATAGACTTTATAAATACAAAAAATTCTCTGTGCAAGTGCAAAACAAATAGTCCGGTAGCCAGGAAAAAAAAAAAAAAAAAAAAAAAAAATATATATATATATATATATATATATATATATATATATATATATATGGGTCTACTTTGGTTGACCGAAACGCCAGTTCGCCGACACGCAAAACACAGAGACCAAACAACCGAAAACACACAATACCAACAACTCACAAAACCGAACACCATTACACCGACACACAAAACGTAAACTACACATTACACACAATTACATATCCACTAACCTTAACCCAAACCCTAACCCTAAGGTCCTACTCTACCGCACACTTACCCTACCCACACCCTAACCCTAACTCACTTAACCCACCCCTAAACCTAAAGTCCGTCACTATCGCACACTTATCCTACCTGCACCCTAACCCTAACTCACTTAACCCACCCTAAAACATAAAGCCCGTCACTATTGCACACACACTATACCCGCACCCTAACCCTAACTCACTTAACCCGCCCCTAAACTACAGTCCGTCACTGTCACACACTTACCTTACCCAAACCCTAAGTCCGACACTACCGCACACTCACCTTTCCCACACCCTAACCCTAAATCCCTCACTATCGCACACTTACCTGTCCGCTTCCTAACCCTAAATCCCTCACTATCGCACACTTACCGAGTCGCGCTCACACGTTGCCCATGTCGGTCTTTTCGGCTGTCGGGATTTCACCTTGTTGATCACCTTCGTTTTCGGTCGTTTGGTCTCGGTCTTCTGCGTGTCGGTCAACTAAAGTAGACCCATATATATATATATATATATATATATATATATATATATATATATATATATATATATATCCTCTGTCATTTTATTCTTTACTCAAATTACATTCCAGTGTTATCATCTTACCCATGACAAATGGCATGTACATTTATTTCTATTTCTCCTACACTGAAAACTCTCGTGGGATTACTGAAAGTAATTTGACCAACTCAGTTCTGAAAGCTACTCTGGAATACAGGCAGTAATTACACTTTTGTTTTTAAGTTCTGCTCTTCTTCCTGTTGCAAAATTCTTAAAGTTTACATTTTTGGACTTAATGGTAATTAAGTTGCACACAAGTATTACAACTACTTTGAAGAAAAGATTCTAATACAACAGTTTTGAATTCTGAATGCATATTGAGCATGACTTACACTTCTGATTAATTTCAGTATGGTCATATCCTATACATTACATTCAACTCTTCTGACTCTGCTTAAAGGATAAAGACTTTGAGCTATTGCTGTAACTATTAAGATACATTCCTGTACAGTGAAGTCCTGAAATACAGAGCACTAAGCCAGAAGAGATATAAAAATTTATGACTGCCTTGAGACAAGTACAACGCTATGTCAAGCAGTGAAGTAAATATCATAAGCAAATGCAGTTCTGTACAACACAAAACTGGCAACATTTAAAAAAGTTTTTAACTAATCCACAAGACATAAATGCAGAAGCTCTCACCTGCAAATAGTACTGCAGATTGTCAACTAGGAATGCCATGTGATTTCTCAATCTCCATTTTACTGCATCCGTATTATTAGATTTCAAGTGCTTACGTTGCATCTGTAGGGCCCAACAGTGCTGTAGCTCAGCCTGAACACGACGTACACTCAGAAGATATTTAAACATAACATTGTATCTGATACAACAAGAAAGACAAGATTATGTCAGATACTGAACATCGGATAGCTATAACAATTATAAAAAAGTGCACATTACCATAAACACACATTCGGAACAATATCTAAACAAAATGCTTGTGTATACACTAACTGAATGTTTTTTTTAATAACTTACATTCACAGTCACTGAGAATATTTTATGCAAATGGTACAATATAAGCCATCTATAACAATGACCTAATTTTAGGACATCTGCTTTCTTCCCGCTTCACTTAGGAACCTGCTTAGAAAATCGCTTCATAATAAAATGAGATAATTCTCTTCCTACCAGGCAACGCAAAAAGTAGATAGCAAAGCCTTTTAAAGGAAGGGTAGTATTTACTGATTTTTAACAAAAGCTCTGACTTTTGTAATTTAAAAAAGTTCTAAAACTAATTCAGCATATGTAGCGTTGTCACCTCACAGTAAGACGCTGTCCGGTTCGATTTTCAGTTAAAGCGTCTTCTGCGTGGAGATATGCATGAAAGGGAGTACCTTCATTGAAGGTTGTGTGTGTCAGGGCTGGTAACTCGACACGCAAAAATCAACTAGCAATCATTAGCGGATCGGAGTTCCGCTGTGGCGACCCCTAACTGGGAAAAGCCGAAAGACACAAACAAACGGTAAACATATCACTGAATCTAAATTACAATGCATATCATCTTTGATGTGGACATTATTATACATTACATATAGGATTACACAATTACACAACATGCTGTCAAAGGGCACAAAATGCATGTGTGGGTGCATATGTATATATACACACACACACACACACATATATATATATATATATATATATATATATATATACCTACACACACACACACACACACACACACACACACACACACACACATACATACAAAGCACAGTTGGGTATCAGAACCAAAATTCAGAACTCTCTTGCTTCTCAGAAAAGATAGCCTGGAGCCATAGTACAAGTTGTACTCTAGCAGAAAGGGATAAAAGGCAAGGATAAGGAACCCCACCCTGACAGCTATATCAAGTAGAATAAGCCCTAATAAGGAAAAAAAATCCACCAGAAGGACCAAAAGGTGTTAGGAGCGAGGGTGTTAGCACTGAAACTGTGATCTATTTGAACATCTACTGTTATGGTAAGTTTACTTAAACAACTGTTCTACGTTCATCATTAGATCACTGCTGCAGCAGCCTATTGCCATAGTTTAGATAATTTGGGAGGAGGAGGAAAGACCATAATCCAAGAGCCTTTGGAGTACAGTCTTAGCACAACCTGTTCGATGTGGAGGAGGAGGAGCAGTCAGTTTTATACCATTTAGTGAAAATGTGTGCTGATAACCAAGTTGCCACCTATAAAATACATTTGCAGTCTACCCCTTTCCAAAAAGTACTAGAAATATCCATGGCCCCTGTAGAGTGTATACATCTCCAACCCTTCTACATTTGGTGGCTCTGACATTGATGAGAAGGGGCCTTCCATGATGAGAATAACAAAACTGAATAGAATGGAATAACCACTTAGTCTGCTTTGAGATCAGTCATCCCTTCATCTACCCTTCATAGGCAATGTACAACTGACTGGAACTTCTGAAGTCCTCTGTTTTTTCAGTCTAGTATCCAAGTTGTCTGAGGTCCATGTAATCTTTTACAAAGAACAATCCTTTCAGTTTGCTCTTCAAACTCCAATATCAGTAGGGGAATTCTTCAGGACATTAGGATATATGACTTTTACAATTATCATGATTTCCACAGGCAGATTACACGAGAAGAATTCTGTAGTTTCGCAAATCAGTATGGACCCAGCAGCAACAACCCTTACCTTTTCAAATTCTTGTAGTGAATTTTGCTAGAAAGGAACACTGGAGGAAAGATCAGTTCAGCCAGCCTGAATCCTGGTCTTCTAGTTTCCCCACTCACACCCTTCCCAGTCTGTAACTATACATGCTTCAGACTTTGCCTGAGGGGTGTATTCAAAGGAGCCAAAGTACAAAGGCTTTGGAACCATTATTTCAAACACCAATGTCATCATTTCATTGATGTCTGTAATTGCCCTCAAAGCCCTGAACCATTAACAGACTCCAGGACTTCTTATGGTAATCACAGACAACACCACTATCTTGTTTTCCACAAGTAAACAAGAGGAAACCAGGTTGTATCCCCTGTGCAGACTAGTCATGATAGCCTGGGAACTTGCAGTAAAGCACAACCTGTCCTTCAAGGCTGCTTACATTCCATTAGAGAAGAATACTGTGGCAGACTTTAAGCAGAAAGAAGACTGACCTCACAAATGCATGTTACACACAGGGGCTTCCAGATTATCAACCTGTGGGTAACTCTACAAGCAGATCTATTTCCATCCATTCACAACAGACATTTGAAAAAATTTTGATCTACGACTCCTTGTAGACAGGCCTGGAAGACAGATGCCTTCTCTTTCCCATGGATGGGAATGTTCCTTTATGCCACCTCCTTCCTCCAATAATCAGAGTTCTTTTAAAGATCCAAAAGGGCTCTCTAAAAACAATATTGGTAACTCCCTTTTTGTCTAGGCAACAGTGGTTCTCCCATCTCATGAAAAAGGCCAAAGGGGACTGCTACAAAACTTCCCCACAGGACAGACTTACTCACACAGATCTACTTGAAGAAACCTGAGAAACGGTGTAAACCAACATCCTTTATATCAGAATCAGACTATGAAAGGGAAGGAGATCCCTTTCTTTTTTAATGAGTCTGGGCTGTAGAAACAGACTGAAGAGATTGAAATGTTTAGAAAAACTTTTAGCAAAAGGAAACTATCCCTCTTTTATTTCCTTTGGGGTACAGGGAGTGAGGAGGTGTTTCAACTTCTGAGAATTTTTCATGGGAGTCTCTAAAGAAAACATCTGCTCAGACATCCAGTCCTCTCCCCAAAAGTAAGGCATCTCATCAGCAACAGCTATCTGCAGGACATCTGCATCCCTTCGGAGTTGATGAATAATAGTTCTCCCTTGTCACACTGTATGTACATCCAAGCCCTTGCCAGACGCCTGACCCATAGTGGCTTCCCAAAGAGCAACAACAGAGAGGTCAGAAGCAGCAGCATATCATCTGAGGGCTCCAACATGGCCACAGTGAAGTCATCAATCAAGAGCCAGAAAAGAGAGTATGTTGAAGATGGCATTGAAGAAACCTCCCTATTTTCCTTTTTTTAATGACCTGCAGAGGAAATTTGAGGTATCAGACTCCATAGTGGGTCACATAAGGGCTTTAAGCCACTGGCCTTCAACAAAGAGCTTGACGGAACTAAGATAGCTCCTAAAGGTCTAAGGTTTAAAAGATAAACAACTGGAGAATAAACAGACATTCTGTTCCTCACCTAAACAGGAAAAGGCTGTTTTGGAGTCTCTATAAGATATTTGCTGTCCACACAAGCACTTCCTCTGTCTCTCTCTCTCTCTCTCTCTCTCTCTCAGACAAAAGCCAAAAATACCTTTCACAGAAAGAAAGGAAGGAAGTCCCGATGGGGTGTTTGTCTAATTTCTTAAAATTAGCTAACTGCCAAGTCACAGAAGATACAGCAAAGAACAAGTCATAGTGGTCACTTCAATAGCTAGAAAGTTTTGAATTTTTATGCCCGTGCACCTAGCTTTATATTGACACGCTGTAATACCTCCTTGGACATAGTGGCATGTGGAAGTCACTCTAAAGCTTTGGATACTAGCCAGAGGTCCGATCCTTGGCAGGATATGTGCCATTTAGCTTAGGCCACTGCAACAGTGATCTCACGAACATCTACAGGACTAATACGATAAAATGTCAAAGTGCACAAAGGCCAAAAGATACTCCATCAATACCAACTTTTAACACAAACCAGTATGAGCAAGGAAAATTACAAAACTAAAGCGACTGAAAACAGAAATGAAAAACTACAAAACTAAAGCAACTGAAAGCAGAAACTCAACAGTTTTCTTTTCCAATCATGAAACCCTATCCCAGAAAAACACAGACTAAATTTGTCTGAATACTGATACTATTAAGGAAAGATGTTTTCATAAGTTAAAGTGTTGTGTTATGACTGCGGTAGGGACAGGCACAGGGTTATGGTTAAGCATGCATGAATAAGGTGGGGGGGGCTTAGCAGCTACTACCAGGCCATCTCTAACTAATTTATCTCACATTCCCAGCAAGTTTGCAATTCTCCAAAACTTTAAACGAAAGCAGTCTATTTCCATTTAGTTTAACTGCGATATTCTATTTCATCTGACTTGCTCAAGAAATTTCTCAAATTTCCCAGCTTGCCTACTATACACTAAATTACCCCTGCGGCACAATTCATGGAAATAGCAGGAATATTCTTAAGCTACTTACCCCTATGGAAACAATCATGTATTTTCGGAAATGACATTAATTACAAGTGATTTAAAAAATTAAATTGTTTTGGTTTCCCTAATGATAAAACAGCATTAGGGAAATAACATGTCACATGTTAAGTGCGCTAAATAAAGATACCCACTCAGAGCTGAAGGATGACATTCACCTAAGATATTTAGTATTAATTCATTCAGAGTATGAAAAAATATACACGATGCCGACAGCAGATATCTTATGTAATCTGCTATAAAGGTTACAGCTACAAAAACACTAATAACCAATAGTATAAGAAACCTGAACCTACAGAATGAGCAGCTTTGAAATACAGTTAGGCCAAGCAATGTAATTTTATTCAACCTTACCACAAATGCAATCATACAAAAGGATCTCCTGTAATGCACCACAACAGTGGTTATACATCTACAAGGTCCAAGAACATACAGTAACATTTTAACTTACAGCTAATTAGTGATTGTTGTCCATTATGTCATATGTTGAAACCACCCCAACATGACAGCATAAATATCAACTGTACTCCTGTCAGTTAATAGTTGTAAGACGCATTTTTCCTGTTGAGTATATGGACAATTTTATAATGTTGGCAATGACCAAATAAAACAGAAAGAGAATGTTCTCCGCTAATGTATGACATCAACAGACATTGCAAAACTGATTTCAGCCAATTATGAGGGATGGCAGACCTAATTCCAAAAAACTGACCAAGATGTATATTATCAGGTTCTTGCATTACATTACTAACAAACTCTGCCTGTGCAAGAAAAGCACACTTGTTCTTATACTTACACTTTGCCACAACTGATTGCTGATCTTGTAAGTGGCATCAGCAAATTATTTGCCAATGGTCTGTCTTATTCATAAACACATCATAAGAATACACAGATGATGGCCTAAAGCTGAAATCGCAGTCCAAAATGAGGGATATACTTGGAGGTTATCAACACTGATATCACGGTAATTCCAGCCACAGAAGCCTTCAACAATTGATTCAGCAGACATTACTGAATTAGAAGTTGAAGATTCTTCAGATCTGGTCAGAAAATATATTAGTAAAAATATATTAGTGTAATTGAAGATTCAATTATTACAGGAGCTGATACTTACATATGCAGAGAAGATAATGAATATCGAATTGTGTTTTGCTTGCCAGGAACAAAAATAGAGTATGTTAGACAAGCCTTAGAACGCCTTAATGTAAAGGAAGTATGTATCTCTTTTTATTCATGTTAGTACAAGTGATCTCATCCATAAGGACACTCCATTAGTAGGGAACTTACAGCATTTTTAGATAATATAGCTTGTACTGGTATTAGGATATACGTTTTACAAATCGCATACAGAAAGGAGAGTCAGGTCACAGTGAATGAAAAGATTTTTGGGATAAATACCTACGTGAAAAAAAGTCCCTTTTTAAAAAATGGAAACGTGTAGAACATCTAAGCTTAACTTTGGGCAGGTGTTCAGACAGAATGGCACGCATTTGCCAAGATTAGGGAAGAGAAATTTTGCAGCAAATATTTTGCAATACTTTGCAAACACTAGGCAGGATTTTTGCCATGCTGGATTTAACAATTCACAGATAGCAACATTCAATGCATCTCTGATGGTTGTTAATGCTAGGACCACTAACATTAAAATGTTATTATTGAAAAATTTACTACATTCTCACAAGATTGATGTTATTGTTTGCAAAACATGGTTAAAGAACAATGACTGGAAATCAGTTCTGTCAGGGGATAAATGTCTTTATCGTAACAGACATTCTAACAAAAAAATCAGGTGGAGGTGTTATGATATGGATTAAAGACAGTTACAAGACCTGTGGTTATTACATGTTCAGTGTTAACACCAACACTACAGACTGTGTAGCTGTGACGATAAAGACAACCCTGGAACATGCAACAATTGTTAGAGAGTTGTTAGAGATCACCAAAGTCCAGGGCTGATGACCTACAAGAATTCATACATTTCTTGGAAACACAGGAAGGAAGAATAGTGGGTGGGGACTTAAATTTACCAGAAGCAAACTGGAATAATATTGATTCAACAGCATCATAAAGGAAATTACTCACAATGTAAGTTCATGAACAGCAATTGCTTCAGATTATTATTAAAAAAAAAAAAAAATACCAGGAAAATGAACATGCTAGAAATTGTGTGTGTTCCTAAAGAAATTACTGTTACTTCATGTCAAGTTTTACCACCACTGATGTCCAGTGATTACGGGGTTATAAAGGTTAATTTGTTGTTAGATAATCCTGCCAAATGAAACCTAAACCAATGCACGGAAGATTAATTACAGATTTATATGGAAGCAAAACAGTCACTATGTAAAACTAACTGTAGTGATGCATTCAGTAGAAAAACTGCAGAAGGAATGGGGAAAATTTTTAAAGAGAAATTGAGTGCAAAAAAAAAATGTTTAACATCAGGATCTAGGTATACAACATCAGGGAGATATATTTCCATAAGAACAAGATACCCGATTAAGGTAAGAGACAAAAATATAAGAAATGGATAACAGGTCGAACTACAGCTTTGAAAACTGAAAAACAAACTGGACAAACAAATTAAGCATAGGGTGAAACAAGATCATGAAAAATTTTAAGAAAAATGTTATAAAGATATTGAACATAATAGGAAACCATTTTACTGATATATAAGATGTGGAAGGAATAAAAAGCCAAAAATTAATAAACTATGTGTAGATTCTAAAATGTATTCTCACACACAACAGATCACAGATTTAGTTAGAAAATCTTATGCAAAACAGTGACTTCATAACAGGGGTAATAAGTTGTTCTAGTGATATCCAGGTGGCCTCAGATACTGGAATCAAAATAGATTATATTGAAAAAGAGCTATGCAAACTGGATCCAAACAAAGCACTGGGAGGAGATGGAATAAGTTATAAGGATCTGAGAACACTTCAACAAGAAAAATAAGTTATGTACTCACCATAACGTTCCATCAGTGTTGTCTACCTTCGTTCATTCTTGACGAATGGGACTCAGTTCCGATCCCCAGAACTGGCTTGGCCATTATAAAGCTCATGCAAGCCAAAAAACTCTTGAGCTAAGACTTTACCCCAGAGTTCCCCCTCTCACCATTACCTCAGATCGAGTTGGCAGATACAAGCAAAATATACACAGCAATTATAAGCAGAGGCAATGTCCAAGGTAAAGACCCTATGACAACCCAGGACAAGGATTCGATCCCCCAGAATATCTACAGGAGGAGGGAGGTGGGCAGGATGTCAAGAATGAATGAAGATCAACAACACAGATGGAACGTTATGGTGAGTACATAACTTCTTTATCTGATGTTGTCAATCTTTGCTCATTCTTAACGAATGGGACAGAGTCCCCCAGCTACTTTATTCCCTGGGTGGCTTTATAAAAGAATATACCTGAGAACCATACAGCCAAAGGATGCCCTTCCTCTGGAGACCATATCCAATTTGTAATGGGTAATAAAGGTATGAGGGGTAGCCCAAGATGCAGCTGCACATATTTCGTCCACAGAAGCTCTTGAATGAAAGACTGCTGAAGTGGCAACTGACCTGGTTGAACCTGCTTTTACAGGCACAGGTAAGTTATGATTGGTGTGTGTATAAATAAAGGTAATACAATCTCTCAGCTATTTTGATAATGTCACTTTTGATGCAGCTTTTCCCACCGTTGGACCAGAAAAGGAAATGAACAATTGATCTGATTTTCAGGACTGTTTAGTCCTGTTCAGGTAGAAATGTAGCTACCTATGTACGTCCAATTAAGTGTAAGCAATATTCACCCTTGTTAGAAATACTGGGGAAGAAAACCGGTAACTCAACAATTTGGTTAATATTGGATTCAGAGACCACCTTAGGAAGGAAAAAGGGATTAATTTTCAATGACACCCTGTCTTTGGGAAAAATGATGTAGGGAGGTTTCATACATAATGCCTGGATCTCAGAACCTCTTCTTGTGGACGTTATGGCTATTAGAAAGAGTATTCCGGGAAAGGAATTTAAGATGGCATGTAGCTGCTGGTTCAAAGGGGGGGGGGGATTACTAAAGACTGCAAAACTAAATTGAGATCCCATGAAGCTAGGTTTTAATTGTAAGGGACCTTTGAGAAAAATCTTCCACAGGTGATGGGAAATTGTAGGGTAGTCATCACAGCCATTGTGAAAATTAGAGATAGCTGCTAACTGAACTCTGATAGTAGAAGCTGAAGCTCTTTGGTCAAACAGAGAGGCTAAAAATTGTAAAACTTTTTCAACAGGTGCCGAAAAGGGATCTAAATTCATTTCAGAGGTCCAAACTGAAAATCTCTTCCATTTACTACAGTAGAGTCTCCTGGTGGAAGGCCTATGGGAGACCAGAAGGATCTTTGTACTGGGAAAGTTAGGTTGTTTTGCCTGGTAATTAACAGAATTGGAGGAACCAAGCTGTGAGCCAGACAGAGTGCAGTTCGGGGTGCATCAGTCCCTGCAGGTGAGAGAGCAGGTCTGGATTTGGGCCCAGAATACATGGTTGGTGAATCAAGTGAGGCCAGAGGAAGGGAAACCAAATCTGTCTGGGCCAGAAGGAAGCAATGAGAATCACATTGCTTTGCAACCTTTGGGCTTTCTTTAGAAAGAGGGGTATGAGAGGAAATGGGGGAAGGCGTAAAGAAGACCCAAGGGCCAATCGAGAAGTAGAGCATCTCTCGGGATCTTCCCCTGCAGGGGGATTAGGGCAAAATAGCCACTGCACTTGTTCATTGGGGAGGCAAAAAGATCAGAGCAAGGTTGGCCCCACTGGCGAAAGATTTCCTTTGCCACTTTGGAGTTGAGAGACCAATCGTGAGGCAGAAGAATGTGTCTGCTCAGCTCCTCTGCTATCACGCTAAAACTACCCAGGATATGCGTTGGTACAAGAAAGCAGTTGGAAGATATCTTCCATTGCCACACTCTTGAGAGCTTCCCGGCAAAGGGGGTAGGGACTTGGCTCCTGCTTGCTTGTTGATATACCATACAACTGACATGTTGTCCGACTGGACTGCAACTGTTCCCAGAGGAAGAGCAGACTGAAAGGCTTGCAATGCTAACAGCACTGCTCTTATCTCCAGAACAGTGATGTGCAAGTTAGTCTCTTGTGGAGACCATGTGCCTTGGGCTATTCTTCCCAGATAATGCCCCACCCACCCCATCTGGGAGGGGTCTGTGGTCACTATGGCCTTGGGCTGCTGCGGCTAAACAAAGGGACAACCCATTAATATTTCTTCAGACTGCATCCACCAAGACAGATCCTTTTTGCAACGTCCTGTGATTAAGATCAGGTGAGCCACTGGATGAGAAAGAATGGACCACTGGGAGGCCAGAAGCCATTGAAGTATCCTCATATGAAATCTCGCCAGTGGAACTAAGGTGATTGTCACCGCCATCAATCCTAGGCCATGGAGAACAAGTTCAGTGTGGAGAACAAGTTGAGTGCGCACTTTGTTCTTTACTAGAATTCGTCGAAGACTGAAATCCAGCGTTTTGTAACACTAAATGTAAACGAAACTGCAAACAGAACGCTAGCAGTCACTCGTATAAAACTGGAACCACAAAAGCTGATAGGCAGTTCAAAGCATCAAAGAATAAAATTTCCAATTGTGAACATGTAGAACTGCTACCACAATAAATCGCTACTCACAAAACTGGAATAAAATCCTTTATTGACATAAAAGTTAAGCGCTTTCACTCGTATACACGAGCTTCATCAGAACAACCAGATTTAATTGTTTGCTGCTTTTAAATGTTAATGGTTTGGCGCCAAACTGGCGTAATCTTAAAGCAACAGTACAAGTTCTTCTTTACAAACCAGTAATATGGTTGAAACACCCTATAAGAGTGGATAAAATGAATTGTATCTTCTTACCATGCGTAAAAAACATATGCATATAAACATAAACATAAATATAAAAAATATAAGGTTATATGTTGAACTATAAAAAACTCCGCTCATAACCTTACATAACTATATATATTAAAAATTAAAAATAATAAAGTAATTTCAAAAAGTCATATGCAATTAATATAAAATAAAGATATAATTTATGCAGTGCACATAAAATTCATATGACATATATGTAATGTATGTTGCAACAATAATGTTAATACATTCATCTTTTTATCATTAACAAAGGTTTCTGAAATTGCTGACCTTCGCGCTGAAGTATCAGCTTTACGTGGAGAGGTTACAAAGCTTTTGGAACTCTTTAGCTGTGTAGGGCGGCGAGAAGAGTTGTTTAATCGTGAACCAGCTGGGAAGCAAGGGGGTCACAACAACTCGGCTTGTCAAAATATTAATTCTCCTTCACTAAATGAGTTTGGGGTTAACCCCATTATGACTGGCAATAGCGTGGAAATTCCATCGACTTCATCTCCAGGCATCCCGAATGGGCAGGCAAGCAGTTTACAACGGAGAGATGGGATAGACCTCTCTAGTACTGTAGGCAGAGTCGATAATCACAAGATGGATATTAATGACTTCACTTTTGATTTTTCGTTCGGAAATTTACAAGGTCCAAGAACATACAGTAACATTCTAACTTACACTAACTAGTGATTGTTGTCCATTATGTCATATGTTGAAATCACCCCAACATGACAGCATAAATATCAACTGTACTCCTGTCAGTCAATAGTTGTAAGAAGCATTTTTCCTGTTGAGTATATGGACAATTTTATAATGTTGGCAACGACCAAATAAAACAGAAAGAGAATGTTCTCCGCTAATGTATGACATCAACAGACATTGCAAAACTGATTTCAGCCAATTATGAGGGATGGCAGACCTAATTCCAAAAGACTGACCAAGATGTATATTATCAGGTTCTTGCATTACATTACTAACAAACTCTGCCTGTGCAAGAAAAGCACACTTGTTCTTATACTTACACTTTGCCACAACTGATTGCTGATCTTGTAAGTGGCATCAGCAAATTATTTGCTAGTGGTCTGTCATATTCATAAACACATCATAAGAATACAGAGATGATGGCTTAAAGCTGAAATCTCAGTCCAAAAAGAGGGATATACTTGGAGGTTATCAACACTGATATCAGGGTCATTCCAGCTACAGAAGCCTTCAACAATTGATACAGCAGACATTACTGAATTAGAAGTTGAAGATACTTCAGATCTGGTCAGAAAAGATATTAGTGTAATTGAAGATTCAATTATTACAGGAGCTGATACTTACATATGCAGAGAAGATAATGAACATCGAATTGTGTTATGCTTGCCAGGAACAAAAATAGTAAATAAGAGTATGTTAGACAAGCCTTAGAACGCCTTAATGTAAAGGAAGTATGGATCTCTTTTTATTCATGTTAGTACAAGTGATCTCATCCATAAGGACTCTATATTAGTAGGGAACTTACAGCATTTTTAGATAAAATAGCTTGTACTGGTATTAGGATATACGTTTTACAAATCGCATACAGAAAGAAGAGTCAGGTCACAGTGAATGAAAAGATGTTTTGGATAAATACCTACGTGAAAAAAAGTCCCTTTTTAAAAAATGGAAACGTGTAGAACATCTAAGCCTAACTTTGGGCATGTGTTCAGACAGAATGGCACACATTTGCCAAGATCAGGAAAGAGAAATTTTGCAGCAAATATTTTGCAATACTTTGCAAACACTAGGCAGGATTTTTGCCATGCTGGAAATTTAACAATTCACAGATAGCAACATTCACTGCATCTCTGATGGTTGTTAATGCTAGGACCATTAACATTAAAATGTTATTATTGAAAAAATTTACTACATTCTCACAAGATTGATGTTATTGTTTGCAAAACATGGTTAAAGAACAATGACTGGAAATCAGTTCTGTCAGGGTATAAATGTCTTTAACGTAACAGACATTCTAACAAAAAAATCAGGTGGAGGTGTTATGATAGGGATTAAAGACAGTTACAAGCCCTGTGGTTATTACATGTTCAATGTTAACACCAACAATACAGACTGTGTAGCTGTGATGATAAAGACAACCCTGGAACATGCAACAATTGTTAGAGAGTTGTTAGAGATCACCAAAGTCCAGGGCTGATGACCTACAAGAATTCATACATTTCTTGGAAAAACAGGAAGGAAGAATAGTGCGTGGGGACTTAAATTTACCAGAAGCAAACTGGAATAATATTGATTCAACAGCATCAGAAAGGAAATTAATCACAATGTAAATTCATGAACAGCAATTGCTTCAGATTATTAAAAAAAAAAAAAAAAAAAAAAAATACCAGGAAAAGGAACATGCTAGAAATTGTGTGTGTTCCTAAAGAAATTACTGTTACTTCATGTCAAGTTTTACCACCACTGATGTCCAGTGATCACGGGGTTATAAAGGTTTATTTGTTGTTAGATAATCCTGCCAAATGAAACCTAAACCAATGCACGGAAGATTAATTACAGATTTATATGGAAGAAAAACAGTCACTATGTAAAACCAACTGTAGTGATGCATTCAGTAGAAAAACTGCAGAAGGAATGGGGAAAATTTTTAAAGAGAAATTGAGTGCAAAAAAAAATGTTTAACATCAGGATCTAGGTATACAACATCAGGGAGATATATTTCCATAAGAACAAGATACCCGATTAAGGTAAGTGACAAAAATATAAGAAATGGATAACAGGTCGAACTACAGCTTTGAAAATTGAAAAACAAACTGGACAAACAAATTAAGCATAGGGTGAAACAAGATCATGAAAAATTTTAAGAAAAATGTTCTAAAGATATTGAACATAATAGGAAACCATTTTACTGATATATAAGATGTGGAAGGAATAAAAAGCCAAAAATTAATAAACTATGTGTAGATTCTAAAATGTATTCTCACACACAACAGATCACAGATTTAGTTAGAAAATCTTATGCAAAACAGTGACTTCATAACAGGGGTAATAAGTTGTTCTAGTGATATCCAGGTGGCCTCAGATACTGGAATCAAAATAGATTATACTGAAAAAGAGCTATGCAAACTGGATCCAAACAAAGCACTGGGAGGAGATGGAATAAGTTATAAGGATCTGAGAACACTTCAACAAGAAAAATAAGTTATGTACTCACCATAACGTTCCATCAGTGTTGTCTACCTTCGTTCATTCTTGACGAATGGGACTCAGTTCCGATCCCCAGAACTGGCTTGGCCATTATAAAGCTCATGCAAGCCAAAAAAATCTTGAGATAAGACTTTACCCCAGAGTTCCCCCTCTCACCATTACCTCAGATCGAGTTGGCAGATACAAGCAAAATATACACACCAATTATAAGCAGAGGCAATGTCCAAGGTAAAGACCCTATGACAACCCAGGACAAGGATTCGATCCCCCAGAATATCTACAGGAGGAGGGAGGTGGGCGGGATGTCAAAAATGAATGAAGATCAACAACACAGATGGAACGTTATGGTGAGTACATAACTTCTTTATCTGATGTTGTCAATCTTTGCTCATTCTTAACGAATGGGACAGAGTCCCCAGCTACTTTATTCCCTGGGTGGCCTTATAGAAGGATATACCTGAGAACCATACAGCCAAAGGATGCTGGAGACCATATCCAATTTGTAATGGGTAATAAAGGTATGAGGGGTAGCCCAAGATGCAGCTGCACATATTTCGTCCACAGAAGCTCTTGAATGAAAGACTGCTGAAGTGGCAACTGATCTGGTTGAACCTGCTTTTACAGGCACAGGTAAGTTATGATTGGTGTGTGTATCAATAAAGGTAATACAATCTCTCAGCTATTTTGATAACGTCACTTTTGATGCAGCTTTTCCCACCGTTGGACCAGAAAAGGAAATGAACAATTGATCTGATTTTCAGGACTGTTTAGTCCTGTTCAGGTAGAAATGTAGCTACCTATGTACGTCCAATTAAGTGTAAGCAATATTCACCCTTGTTAGAAATATTGGGGAAGAAAACCGGTAACTCAATAATTTGGTTAATATTGGATTCAGAGACCACCTTAGGAAGGAAAAAGGGATTAATTCTCAATGACACCCTGTCTTTGGGAAAAATGATGTAGGGAGGTTTCATACATAATGCCTGGATCTCAGAACCCCTTCTTGTGGACGTTATGGCTATTAGAAAGAGAGTATTCCAGGAAAGGAATTTAAGATGGCAAGTAGCTGCTGGTTCAAAGGGGGGGGGGGATTACTAAAGACTGCAAAACTAAATTGAGATCCCATGAAGCTAGGTTTTAATTGTAAGGGACCTTTGAGAAAAATCTTCCACAGGTGATGGGAAATTGTAGGGTAGTCATCACAGCCATTGTGAAAATTAGAGATAGCTGCTAACTGAACTCTGATAGTAGAAGCTGAAGCTCTTTGGTCAAACAGAGAGGCTAAAAATTGTAAAACTTTTTCAATAGGTGCCGAAAAGGGATCTAAATTCATTTCAGAGGTCCAAACTGAAAATCTCTTCCATTTACTACAATAGAGTCTCCTGGTGGAAGGCCTATGGGAGACCAGAATGATCTTTGTACTGGGGAAGTTAAGTTGTTTTGCCTGGTAATTAACAGAATTGGAGGAACCAAGCTGTGAGCCAGACAGAGTGCAGTTCGGGGTGCATCAGTCCCTGCAGGTGAGAGAGCAGGTCTGGATTTGGGTCCAGAATCCATGGTTGGTGAATCAAGTGAGGCCAAAGGAAGGGAAACCAAATCTGTCTGGGCCAGAAGGGAGCAATGAGAATCACCTTGCTTTGCAACCTTTGGGCTTTCTTTAGAAAGAGAGGTATGAGAGGAAATGGGGGAAGGCGTAAAGAAGACCCAAGGGCCAATCGAGAAGTAGAGCATCTCTCAGGATCTTCCCCTGCAGGGGGATTAGGGCAAAGTAGCCACTGCACTTGTTCATTGGGGAGGCAAAAAGATCAGAGCAAGGTTGGCCCCACTGGCGAAAGATTTCCTTTGCCACTTTGGGGTTGAGAGACCAATCGTGAGGCAGGAGAATGTGTCTGCTCAGCTCCTCTGCTATCACGCTAAAACTACCCAGGATATGCGTTGGTACAAGAAAGCAGTTGGAAGAGATCTTCCATTGCCACACTCTTGAGAGCTTCCCGGCAAAGGGGGTAGGGACTTGGCTCCTGCTTGCTTGTTGATATACCATACAACTGACATGTTGTCCGACTGGACTGCAACTGTTCCCAGAGGAAGAGCAGACTGAAAGGCTTGCAACGCTAACAGCACTGCTCTTATCTCCAGAACAGTGATGTGCAAGTTGGTCTCTTGTGGAGACCATGTGCCTTGGGCTATTCTTCCCAGATAATGCCCCACCCACCCCATCTGGGAGGGGTCTGTGGTCACTATGGCCTTGGGCTGCGGCTAAACAAAGGGACAACCCATTAATATTTCTTCAGACTGCATCCACCAAGACAGATCCTTTTTGCAACGTCCTGTGATTAAGATCAGGTGAGTCACTGGATGAGAAAGAATGGACCACTGGGAGGCCAGAAGCCATTGAAGTATCCTCATATGAAATCTCACCAATGGAACTAAGGTGATTGTCACCGCCATCAATCCTAGGCCATGGAGAACATGTTGAGTGTGGAGAACAAGTTGAGTGCGCACTTTGTTCTTTACTAGAATGAGCTGTACTTGATACCTTATATCTTGGAGCCTATGAAAGGGTAGAGACGCTATGCAAGAGACTGTGTTGAGGCAAGCTCCTATGAATACTAGGTCCTGAGTGGGAGACAGCTGTGACTTTTGTAGTTAACTGTTATGCCCAGGGTAGTGAACATGTGTATGATGAAGTCTGTAGCTTGAAGCAGTAGATGCCTGGTAGAGGTGGCGAGGAGCCAGTCGTCTAGATAAAGTAACACCTGGAATCCATGTAATCTCACGTGAGCCATGACTGCTGCCATGCATTTGGTGAACACCCTGGAGGCTGTGGTGAGGCCAAAAGGCAGCGCTCCGAACTGGTAATGACTGGCCCCTAGCTGAAAGCAAAGAAACCTTCTTGAGCACTTGTCCACCTTTATGTGGTAATAAGCATTTTGAAGGTCACATTCAACTGTCTTCCCCTTGAAAGGGGAGAATGGACTGAACAATGATCATCCAGAATTTTGTCTGCTGAACAAAGTTGTTCAAATGGCTGAGGTCCACTATTGGCCTCCAGTCCCCTGTATTCTTTGGCATTAAAAATAGCATGGAGTAAAATCCAGATCCTATCTGGCCTGGTGGAACTTTTTGGATGACTCTTTCTTCTAGCAGCTTTTGAACTTCTATGTCTGCTTGATCCCTCTGACTGGGTGGAACATTGGGGATTTTTCTCAACCATCTCAGGAGGAGGATGAAGGGAAACTGGAAAGAAAGGGTTATATAAAAAATATTAAAAGCTGTAAACAAGTAGAGATTAAACACAGACTTGACAGAGAATACAGAAAAAGGGAAGCAAATAACTATAGAATTCAATAAATATCTACAGAATGAAAGAAATGGAAAACTTAGCTGAGAGCAATGGCTGGCACATCTTGCTGACAAAGCAGCAAACAAGATCTGAGGTAATGGGGAGAGGGGAATTACGGGTAGAGTCTTAGCGTGAGAGTTTTTTGGCTGGCGCGAGCTGTGTAACAGCCGAGCCAGTTCCAAAGATCGGAACAGAGTCCCACTCATCAAGAATGAATGAAGACTGACAACATCAGATCTTATAGCACCATTATATCTATTATTAACTAGGTCATATAAATATGGGGAGATTGCTCATATTTGGAAACATGCAATTAAACATGTCTTTAAGGGAAAGCACAGTATGACAAGCCTATAGTCATATAGACTCTTAAATCTACTTTCATGTTGTGGAAAAATAATGGAGAAGGTAATATTGGATATGTTTTTGCCAGAACTGGAAAGGATGGGACTTGAAACCATATATCAGCATGCATATGTTGAAACTACATCTATTACTACCTGTAACATGTTATTCTATAACAATATAATAACAGCTATGAATGAGAAACTGTGCTGTGATGTAATTCATATAGATTTAACTTCAGCATTTGACAAGGTCTAAACACTGATCAATAAATTAGAACTAGTTTTTGATTTAATCTTGATACGATGGATAGCTTCATGGCTTACAAATAAGACACCACAAATATCACACAGCAGTTGGACAGGTGAAATTCTTGGTTACAGTCAGGGTGTCACACTGGGCTCTGTTCTAGGCCTTTACTTGTTTATATTGTATCTTCCAGATCTATCTTTTTCATCGGAGGTGTTCTACAGTCTGTATGCAGATAATCTGAAATTGGGTAACCTGATTATATGCATTACAGATAGGGTATGTCTGCAAAAAACTTGACTAAATTGACCATTTGGGCATAAGAGAATAATATGCTGATAAATGCATCAAAAATATCCTGCACAAGAGATCTACGACCAATTAATCTAAGCACAGCAAGCAGTTCAGACACAAAATAACACGCTGGACTTATAGAAATGCTATTTTAAAAAAACAAAGCTTTTGGGAACACAAATCCCTTCATCAGTGTATAAAAAAATGTCAAAATTTCACTTAAATACTAAAACAAGCAAGATCACATGGTATAAGCCCCCCAATTAGAATACAGACATAATTAAAAACAATCAACACATCAAAAAGCAATTAATATAGAGTTAAAGTGCACTTAGTAACAGCTTACTTAAGAGACATTTGCTTTAACCTCAGAACTGGTTTTAATGTAACCATTGTGTTTAAACCAGGAGAAGAATCAGCGTTCAAGTGCAAGATCCATTCATAACTCCATCAGTTCTAACTTGTTATTATGGTCACCTCCTCTTATACTTTTTACCAAAGTTTGCATCACTCTGAACCTATATGTATGCTCTGGACCACTATCTAAAACATGCTTGGCAAGGGGATTGGTTAATACTTTCCTTCTAATATATGAATGATGCTCAATACTGTGGTCCCTTAACCTCTTAGTTGACTTTCCTACATAGAAGGAGGAACAAGAAGAACAAGTCACTAGATATACTATGAAAGTTGTGTTGCATGTAGCAGAGGACTTGAAAAAATATTTATTTTTAGTTATTGGGTGAATAAACTCACTCTCCTGACTTATAAACTTACAGCTAGAAAAATTTAGACATGAACAGTTCCTTTCTTATTAAAATTTACATGAGGAATAGTTAACTCCATATCCTTGTAACAGAGACGTTGTTTTAAATTCCTAAAAGCAAATTTGGGTCTATTACTGATATATTTCTCTCTCTCTGGCATTGCTTGTAGTATAACCCAATTCTTAGCAATGACATCCATTACAGCATGTGAAGCTCTACTATAGCTCATAATATACCTAAGCTCTAAGTTCTGCTTACTACTGGCTATGTTGTTCCCATCTATTGAATTCGAGAAGTAGGGTTTATCACTATTGTCTCTTTCAAATAAAACTTCTTGCTTTATGTTTTCCAAAAGACGCTCATCATAGCCCCTTATTTTAAAATCAGACAACCTCTCATTCATTTGACAAAGGCATCTATCCATGTCAGTATTATTCCTACTAACTCTCAAAAGTTGACTTTTTACAATTCCCCTAAATATATATTCTAATGTACAATAATATGTTAAAACGTTTGCATATTTGAGGTTCAACTGGAAGCTGGTAAAAAAGGAAACTACAAAGAGATGTACATGATTTTTGAATGGGTAACAGCTTCTCTTGCCTGAAAACGGAAACTATGACACAGAGTTCTGCACCTAGGACTGGGTCTTTAAATAGAGGCTCTATGTATCAGCTGGATGAATTCACAGCTGCTACTGAGCCTCTTAATAATACTCCAAATACCATGGAAAATTCAGACCAGTTTTCAGTGGGTGCCTCGGCTCTAACAAGCAACGTAAGTAAAGTCGTAGCTGTGAAAGAGATGAATAGTGCTGAGAACACAGATAATGTCTTAGAATAGACACGGACATCTTTTTTATTCAACTTACCAGAGAGTGTTCCACTGAAACAACATAATACCTCCAGGTGTCTTTCAAGAGGGAGGGGAGCCAAGGAAACAAGACGGTCTTATGCTCCGTTGACAAGGAGCAGAACTGCCAACTAACCGGAATGTAAACGGTCAGTGATAAATCTGCCTAGCTTTGAATTAAGCCCAGTGGAGATATCACTGTTTGAAAAAGGCTTACAGTTCAAACCTTCTGCTAGTGACACTTAAGAGAATGCTCTCACTGATCTGAAACTTTTGGTACAAAATTTGCCTTTGAAACTGTTATTTAAAGACACTGAAGCTGCTAAACCATTGTATAAGAAACCTAGTGTTTTTATATCAGTATATCTGCCTATTCTGCTTGCATTTCATAATGTTTGTGAGAAAGAAATAAAGGATATATATGAAAAATGAGAGTGACCAAGAAAACAATCTCACCAAAGAATATTCTTCTTCACTGCTATTGCAGAATTAACCTACCATTGTGATTAAACAAGCAGATAGGGGGGGGGGGGGCTGTTATTTTAAGCAAAAATGATTATTTTGAGTTGATGAATGATTTACTTTCTGATAATACTGTGTTTCATAAAATTGATCTTGACACTCAAACATTTGATTTTTAGAGTGAATAGCTGTGTTTATGACTTGCAATTGATGGGTGATATTATGCTAGAATTATATAACTATTTTACTATATCTTGCCCCTTAACTCCTGTACATTATGGACTCTCCAAAGTGCATAAAAACCTGACACGTCCACCAATGAGGCCAACAGAACCCGTCTCGCTGTATTTGGAAATTACCCTGAAACCATTATTGGGAGATGTAAGAAATGTTATACGAGATACTGGGAACTTTTTGCAGAAACTTTATGTGTGGCACTCTCTGAATCAAAGTACAGACTATCTTTGTTACCTTAGATATCAGTTCTCTTTTTACTGTCATCCCTCATGATTATGGAATAGAGGCAGTACACGTGAGAGCATGGTTAGGTTTGGGAGAGATACCCCAAGATAGATAGAAACCATCTGCGTGTTGCTAGACATCATCTTACGACTATTTTCTTGTTTGATAAGCAACTTTTCTGTCAGACTTCAGGGGCAGCCATGGGGACATCTGTAGCCAACACCTATGCAAATCCAGCCCTGAGTAGATGGGAATCTGAAGTTATCTTTAATAATGATTTATAGTAGTATAACAAGATTATATTCTTCAACAGGTTTGTGGACGATGTCTTTTTAATATGGGTGGCAACGAACTGGAATTGCTTAAGTTTGTGTCTTACACAGACACCATGACAAACTTTTTGAAATTTATGATGAACTTCTCGAAGGACAATATACAGTTCTTAAATGTTTCCTTGATTAAGAATGGGAATAGGATTGACACTACAATCTGCAAAAAAGATGTGCAGGTGAACAGGTACCTACATCAGAAGAGTTTGCACCCAGGGCATATATTTAGGGGAATTGTAAAAAGTCAACTTTTGAGAGTTAGTAGGAATAATACTGACATGGATAGATGCCTTTGTCAAATGAATGAGATGTCCAATTTTAAAACAAGGGGCTATGATGAGCGTCTTTTGGAAAACATAAAACGAGAAGTTTTAGGTGAAAGAGACAACAGTGATAAACCTTACTTCTCGAATTCAATAGATGGGAACAGCATAGCCAGTAGTAAGCAGAACTTAGAGCTTAGGTATATTATGAGCTATAGTAGAGCTTCACATGCTGTAATGGATGTCATTGCTAAGAATTGGGTTATACTACAAGCAATGCCAGAGACAGATAAATACATCAGTAATAGATCCAATTTTGCTTTTAGGAATTGTAGGAATTTAAAACAACGTCTCTGTTACAAGGATATGAAGTTAACTATTCCCCATGTAAATTTTAATAAGAAAAGAACTGTTCCATGTCTAAATCATTAGAGCTGTAAGTTTGTAAGTCAGGAGAGTGAGTTTATTCACCCAGTAACTAAAAATAAATATTTGTTAAAGTCCTCTGCTACATGCAACAACTTTCATAGTATGTCTCGTGACTTGTTCTTCTTGTCCCTCCTCCTATGTAGGAAAGTCAACTAAAAGGTTAAGGGACCACATTATTGAGCATCATTCAGATATTAGAAGGAAAGTATTAACCAATCCCCTTGCCAAGCATGTTTTAGATAGTGGTCCAGAGCATACATATAGGTTCAAAGTAATGCAAACTTTGGTAAAAGGTATAAGAGGAGGTGACCATAATAACAAGTTAGAACTGATGGAGTTATGAATGGATCTTGCACTTGGAACACGGATTCTTCTCCTGGTTTAAACACAATGGTTACATTAAAACCAGTTCTAAGGTTAAAGCAAATGTCTCTTAAGTAAGCTGCTACTAAGTGCACTTTAACTCTATATGAATTGCTTTCTGATGTGTTGATTGTTTTTAATTATGTATGTATTCTAATTGGAGGGCTTATACCATGTTATCTTGCTTGTTTTAGTATTTAAATGGAAGTTTTGAAATTTTTTTTATACAAAGATGACGGGATTTGTGTTCCCGAAAGCTTTGTTTTATTAAAATAGCATTTCTACAAGTCCAGCGTGTTATTTTGTAAATGCATCAAAAACTAAGCATATTAGATATGGGAGACAAACTGAAATGTGAATTTTTAATAAGGCACACAGTGATTGAAACTGTACATTCATTTCAGGACCTGGGTATATGGATAGATCCAGCTTTATGTTTTTTCTAATCATATCAACAAATTGGTTAATGAGAGCTACAAAACTATAGGTCGTTTAAAAAGATTTATAAAATCTAGGAAATCAGAAATTATGACATCATTGCTAATTACATTAGACCCAAACTTGAGTATGGATTAACAATATGGGAAACCTTATAAGAAAACAAGCATGAGTATCTAGAAAGAGTACAACGTTAATACAAAAAGAACATCCATGGATGTGAAAATTTAAGTTATTATAAAGACTAAAATATCCAAACTTGTACAGTGTCACTTATAGATATTGAAGAGGATATCTTATTCAGGTATACAGGGCATTTAGAGACAACTATCTCTGGGAATGTTTGAGATTATCAAAAAGTAGTAAAGAATCATCAGACAACCTACACAGAAGATCATGTAGGAATGAGAAATGTACTAACTGATTCTCTGAGAGAGTGGCTGATGCATGGAATAGACTACCAAACTACATTAAGGCAAGTATTGGTTTAGATATTTTTAAGAACAGCCTGGACACTTAGTATTGTGACAACTGTTTTTCTATATTGGCAAGCAAGAAGGGCATTAATACCAAAGTCTGAAATATTTGCATGTCTGTTAGGTATACAGGTCATATCCTGCCAATGATACAACACTGGCCATCTTCCAAAGCTTCAGGGCACCTTCCACTAGTCCAAACAGTCAGTCAGCTCAAACTAAGCAGACTAAAAATACAGGTTTGGGTACTAAACCCTTCAAAGTTTTCATGCCAACAGAGAGAGAGAGAAGCTTAGCCCAGAAAGACAATGCTAGGAACAACAAAATGCCCACACACTGACAAACAATACACAAAAAAACAATGGGGATGGAAGGACAGAGGGGCTACTACAGCAGCAGTTGTACAAACATCTACATTTATGATAAGTTTACTTAAACAACTGTACTATGTTCATTACATTAATCACTATTGCAGTAGTCCAGGAGTCTTGGGAGAATGGTCCTAACAAAGCCTGATCTGGACCTAGAGAAGAAATCAAGTTTGTAATGCCTTGCAAATGTATGTAAATAGGACCAAGTTGCTGTTTCTAGAATACTTCTGGAATCCAACTCTCTCAAAAAGCCACAGATGAAGCCAAGGCCCTGGTGGATTGGGTTTTGTTTTGTTGTGGTCAGTATAACAAAAGTTAATAGCCTTAGCCAACTAATTGGGAATAGTCTGTTTTAATATAGGTTGTCCCTTCTGTTTACCTTTACAAGAAATGAACAAATGATCTGAAGATCTGAAAGATTTAGTTCTGTTAATGTACTACCCAAGTTGTCTGTTAATATCCAAGGAATGGAGTATTCTTTCCCCCTCATTTTATGTCCAGGAAAGAAAATGGGAGATGGACAGTTTGACTTAAAGTACTCTTGGACACCACTTCAGGTATAAAAGAAGGATTAGTTCTTAAAAAAAAACATGTCTCTGTGGAAAAGGGTTGGCTCACCATAAGAGCTTACTACTCAGATATCCCTCTTGCAAACGTCAAGGAAATCAAAATAACTGTTTTCCATGTTAATAACCTCAAATCAGGTTAGCTGGTTCAAAATGGAGCAAGTGTTCGCTTCTCGAACAAAAAATTAAGATTCCAAGGAGGCGGCCATGGGTTTTCTTGGAGGCTTCTTATGCAAAACCTCTTTCCAAAACATTTTGACAGACTGCACTGGAGGAGGAGGATCCATAAGCAGACATGCTGAAATGGCCATAAATGAACCTTGATGGAGGAGTAAAAAAGGCCATAGTAAATTAACTCACACAACTATTGTAAAAACAAGAGAAACACAAGCCCTGAATTGGTACTGGTTATGTTGATAGCCCCAACCAGAAAACCTTTTCCATTTGCTAATATTTAATTCTCTAGCAGCAGACTTTCTTGCCTCCATTAGTACCCGATGCACTTCCTCGGTAAACAGGTGCTTAAAGAGAACTAGGGCTCTATCATCCAGGCAGTCAGCTGAAGTTGACTGGGGTTCTGGTTGTATCAAGTGCCCCCTGACCTTACGAGTAGATCCATTTAGACATGCAGCTTGTGGCAATTGCCCTTGGCCATTTCCAAAAGAAGGGAGCACCACTGATGCCTGGGCCAGAATGCAGTCACCATAATGATCTTTGAAAATTCCATCTTAATCTTCAGAAGTAACCTGGATATCAGTGGAAAGGGAAGAAAGGCATACAGAAGCATTCCTGTACAAGGAAAAGAAAAGGCATCAGTCTTCCAGGGCTTCTTGTAAGGAATCCTGGAGCAGAATCTTGCAAGCTGATTGTACAGAGAGGAGGCAAATAGGTATACTTGAGGAACTCTCCACAGATGGATAAAATCTTGGAAGATCTCCTGATCTAGTTTCCATTCATGAGAGTCTGCACCTGTTCTGCTCAGTTTGTCTGCCATACAGTTTTGTTGTGGCAGAATTTAGGATGTCTAGAGAGTGAGATTGTGCTGTGAAGCTATATCCCAAGCTAAAATGGTTAGTCTGCAAACAGGGATTGACACGGTTCCCCTTTGCTTGCTGAAGTACCACATGGCTGTAGTATTGTTTGTAACAACTTGAAGAGGTCCCAGGGACCAAAGATGATTCAGAGAGTTGAGTGCCTTTAGCAGGGCAAGCATCTCTGTAATATTTACTGCTCATCAAACAAAGTCCGACATGTCTGTGGTGACTGAGTGCTTTGGGACAGGGAGGGAGAAGGGGAGACTCAGATTTAGGGATATTTGCAGTCTCCACCAAGTGATTGCTCTTCTGACAAACCTCAGCACTGGGTTTGAAGACAAAGAATGTTGGTGCTAGGACCACAGAGACTTCAGATACCAATGTATCTTTCTCATGTGTAGTCTTGCCAGAGGTATTATGAAATCACAGATGCCATAAAACAAAAAGTCCTGAGATATTCACTCACAATGACCAAAGTCTGAGTGGAAAACCTTGGAAATGCATCTAGATATAGACCTCTTTTGTCCTTTGCAAAAAAAAGCTCTTTAAACTGAAGTGTCAAGTTGACACCTCAGGAAAACAATCCTTTAGAATGCTCTCTTGGAATACTAACTTGTGTAGGAGATCTTTCACCCAAGTGAGAGATTCCTGACACTTTGAAATAGACTCTGCAAAGTCATTTTATAAGCACTCTTAGTGCAGTGAATACTCCAAAAGGTAACGCAGAGAAAAAGAAGTTATGTCTTGCCATAACATTCCATCTGTGTTGTTGATCTTCATTCATTCCTCACCGATGGGTTTCGGTTCCATCCTCGGAACGGAGTCAGCCTTATACCAAGCTCGCGCCAGATGAAAACTCTCGAAATAAGCTTTTACCCATAATCCCCTTCTCCCTGTTACCTCAGATCGAGTTTGCCCTAATAAGTAAAGCAGAGGCGGTCTCCGAGCAGAAACCTTAATTAAGGAAATGGACCCAAAGTATCCCCCAGGAGCCTCAAGGAGGGAGAAGGAGGGTGGGACATGATGAATGGATGAAGATCAACAACACAGATGGAACATTATGGTAAGACATAACTTCTTTTTCTGATGTTGTTAATCTTCATTCCATTCATCACTGATGGGACAGAGTCCCCAGCTACCTTATATCACTTGGGTGGCCCTATGGAAGAACATTCCTGACACCATTGAATCAAAAGACGCTCTTCCCCTCGAGACCAAATCCAACTTGTAATGAGTGATAAAGGTATGGGGGGGGGGGGAAGTCCATCGAAACTCTGGAGTGGAAAGCCACAGAAGTTGCCACTGATCTGGTGGAGTGATCTCTGATGTTTGGTGGGACAGACGTTCTTTCTTGCTTATAAATGAAAATTATGCAGTCTCTCAGCCATTTGGATAGGGTCACTTTAGAGACTGACTTTTCCATTTTTGGACCAGAAAAGGATATAAATAACAGGTCTGATATTCGGATTGTTTTTGCCCTAAGTAAAATCTCAATTGTCTGTGGACATCAAGTAAATGTAAACAATACTCTCCCTTGTTCGAAAAATTAGGAAAAAACACTGGCAGATCAATGGTCTGATTAATACAGAGCTCAGAGATTACTTTGGGCAGGACGGAAAGGTTGGTCTGTAGTGATACTATGTCCTTATGGAAAATCAAATAAGGACGCTTGGTACAAAGAGCCTGGAACTCGGAAATATGTCTGGCTGAAGTAATAGCCACCAGAAAAAGAGATTTCCAAGACAGAAACTTGATGTCACACGTGGCTGCTGGCTCGAAAGGAGGCTGTGTCAAAGACTGTAAGACAAGTGTGAGACTCCCAGTTTCTGTGGGCTGCTTAATTGGATGTCTGGAGTGATAAACTCCTTTCAAAAAGGTTTTATAGGTTTATAGGTTAGTACTAGGCTAACTGCCTTTGTGGGCCATTTTAAGCCTAGCCATTTACCCCATCTGATAATCAAACTCTAGACCCTGTGTTTGTAAAGTGAACACTTTAACCATTATGCCAACCTCCCACCTGTTTTGCTCAGATGATGAGAATTAAAGAGGAGTCACCAAAACCATTAAGAAAATTCAAAATGGAGGCTAAATGAACTTGTATAGTAGATGCTGCGGCGCCCTCTTCAAAGAAGTTAGATAAGTACTGGAGTACAGCAGAGACCGGTGCAGAAAATGGATCTAGTTTTCTCTGTCTAGACCAAATAGAAAATCTTTTCCATTTGTCAGCATAAAGTTTTCTGGTGGATGGTTTATGCAAAGCCAGAATAATGTCACGCACTGGAGAGGGAAGACTACAGTGTCTGACGATCATAGGAAATGGAAAAGCCAAGCTGTGAGCTTGAGACTGGTGAAGTTGAGGTGGCTCAACCCTTGGGGGGTGAGAAATCAGATCTGGAGTTGGATCCAAGGTCTACAGTCTGCAAAGTAGATGAGGCCAGAGAAAGGGGAACCATACTTGTCGAGGCCAAAATGGTGCTATGAGGATCATTTTGCTTTTCAACCGAAGACCTTTCTTCAGAACTAGAGGAATGGGAGGATAAGACAAAGCAGTTCTGGGGCCAATCGTGGATAGGAACGTCACTCGGGGACTCCCCCTGTGAGGGAAGTAGAGTGAAGTAGTTGCTGCATTTGTGGTTGGACGGGGAGGCATATAAGTTGCAACAAGGCTGGCACCAATGGCTGAAAATCTTTGCCGCTAAGTTGGGGTTGAGGGACCACTCATGAGGCAGGAGAATGCATCTGCTCAATTTGTCTGTGATCACGTTGGAATTCCCCGGGATATGCATTGCTATCAGAAAGTGGTTGGAAGCTATCGCCCATTGCCAAACTCTCATGGCCTCTCGACATAGGGGATAGGACTTGATTCCTCCTTGTTTATTGATATACCAAACTACTAACAAGTTGCCCGATTGGATAGAAATTGCTCCCGAACAATGGCAGTTCTAGAACATTTATATGCAGATTGGCCTCTAAAACAGACCATGTGCCTTGGACAGTCATTTGCTGAAAATGCCACCCCCCACCCAATCAGGGAAGCATCCATGGTCACAATGGCGCTGAGCTGGGGGGGGGGGGGTGGAAGGATCAGTTCTAAAGTTCTGTCGCTGGCTTCATCCACCAAGAAAGATCTAGTTTGCATTGATTTGTAATTCGAATCTGGAAGGACAATGGGTGGCAATTTGGATAGCATTGGGTTAACAGAAACCACTGTAAGAGTCTCATGTGAAGCCTTGGCTAGGGGTACTATTGATATAGATACTGCCCATTAACCCTAACAGCTGAAGGACATGTTGAGCAGGAACCAAGTCATGGCAGAGTATCACTCGAAGCTGGATCCTTAGTCTTTGAAGCCTGTGATCTGGGAGAGAGATTAAGCAAGAGTGGGTATTGAATGTCACCCCTATAAATTCCAAGGTTTGGGTTGGAGTTAGATTGGATTTCTCACAGTTTATGGGGATTCCCCGGTGATTTTCCAAAGAGAGGGTATAGTGCAAGGTTGTTACCAGTAGACGCTTGGTGGGGGCGGTGAGAAGCCAATCATCCAGATATGGAAACACCCAGAATCCTTGTAGTCTCAATTGAACTGTCACTGTTGCCATGCATTTGGTGAACACTCTGGGGGCTGCTCCGAAGGGCAGGGCATGGAATTGATAATGATTGGTTCCCAGCCGGAAGTGAAGGAACCTTCTGGAGCGATAGTCCATCGTGATGTGGTAATACGTATCCTGAAGGTCAATCAAGCACATCCAATCGCCTTCAACCAGAAAGTGGAGATTGGACTGAACCACGACCATATGGAATTTTGTCTGGCTGATGAACTTGTTTAAACAGCTAAGATCCAAAATTGGTCTCCAGTCCCCTGTCTTCTTTGGCACCAAAAAGAACCTTGAGTAAAATCCAGATCCAATCTGGTCTGGTGGGATTTTCTGGATGACTCTTTTTAAGTACAGCTTTTTTATTTGTAGAGCTGCTTCTTCCCTTAGACTGGGTGGAACATCTGGAATTCGTTTTGGTGGTTTTGGGTAGGAGTCGAATGGGATTTGGTAACCTCTGGTTATCTTCTGCACCGAAGAAGTGGTGGTAATTGATAGCCAGGCATTGCGGTGCTGAGAAAGATGTTCCCCTGACTGCTTCCAGAGGAAAGCAATCAGGCCGCTCTTCAGCAGTGCTGATAGGCCTGCCCAGAGAAAGAATCTATGGAACCCTGATTACGTGGACCCCCTTCTGCCTCTATAGGGGCATCTTCTGGAAGAGTTGCCCCCTCTGCCTCTGGGGGTGAACTTGCCACATGTGTCATGAAAATGACCCCAAGAGTTTTTGCCACAATTTCCCACTTCTCTGGTTCCTGGAAAAGGAAAGCTGAGGAGTGGAGAAACGTACACCAACTGCAGACAGGGTCTTACTGTCCTGCTCACACGTAGATAGCGTGTCCTTCACTTTAGGCCCAACAGGGAAGGCGCTTCCACTGGAGCATTAAGGAAGGAAGACTTAAAAGGATCCGCGAAGACAACCAGGTGCATCCAGACATGATGTCTCATAACCACACCTGAACCCGCAGTTCTAGCCGCCCCTTCGGTTGCATGTGAAATTAACCTCATCGATGAATTAGAAATTGATTCCAGGGTCACTAGCGGTGAGGCTACTTTGTCATTAACCTCATCAGACACTTGTCCTCATACAGTACCAGGGAGTTCGGAGATGAGGTCTCTCTGGAGTCTGGTGAAATGTGCCAGGTAGTTCAAGGACCAAATTGCAAAGGTCGATAAAGCAAATACTCGCTTCCCCAGTCTGTCCACTGCTCAGGACTCCCTGTTAGGCAGGTGAACAGTATGGCTCTCCTCAGCGAGCTCTTTCTTGATGGCTGCCACCACCACCATAGCATCTACTGGTAAACCTTTTGACCAATGTGGACTTTCTTCAGGGGGGAGAGAGGATCTTGTCTGGTCTCCTGGGGATTGCTTCAACAGCATCAGGGTTCTTCCAGGCGCTCTGCACCACAAGCTGAACCAACTCGTCTGCAGGCGGGGTCACCCAAGAGGTAGTTGGTCGAGCACGAAAGCCCGCAGAAAAACGGATTCCACGGAGGAGGTTTTTGGGCTTCCAAACACTCCTCTGTTTCAAGATCTCAAGGATGTCTCTGAAGTAGACATCGTCAGGGGGTGATCATGGGGGACCCTTCCCCTTCACTGTAATCCATATGCTTGGTGAGGGGACTCCTCAGGGGAGTCCATGTGCTTCCTCTTGCAGGATTTCTTCCTAGAAACTTTCTCACTGGGAGTATCTGAGGAAAACCTGGAGGAAAGGGCACCCTGCAATAGGGTCTCCTGTGCTCGATCCAGGATGGTGGTCTGCAACAGCTGCAGCTCGGGGGGGGGAGACACATGGAGGTTCCGACACTGAAGGCTTGCCTACAGAAGCAAGAGCCCCCTCCATAGTCTGGAAGACAGGACCACCCGAAGGGGGATGGGAGCCCAGAACAAAGAAAGACAACCTTGGAACTGGGGTCACACTCTGCTCCATTGAGCCCGCTCCAAGGGCCTCAAGTTGGATGGGTACCAATAGGGCTCCTGGCAGTCTGGGCGGCACCATAAAAAGGGTCGGCGCTAAACTCAAAACCGAGGAGCCTGTAGTCCAGCCCCAGGACTGAGGAAGACCTGTTACCAATGGAGCCAAAGGGTCAGCTCTGGGGCCAAAATGTGATCCACTATCGGCACCGAAGCTGAGGGTGCCAAGAGAGGAGTCGGTGCCAAGGGCTTCAAAATCTGCAAGGACGACGAAGGTGGACAGTACGATGGAGTCCATGAAGCAGAAATCCCAAGTCCTAGAAGGGATTGGGTTTTTGAATCAAAAGGGATCCCCCTGGCTGTCAGCAGCTGGTCCACAAGGCACACCACATCTAGTTCTGAGAGGCTCCAGGTGGATCTAGTGGATATCCCCAAAGGGGACTCTGGACACTCTAAGAAGGGACTATAAGCCTGTCCCAAGAAGGGATCCACAGACGGGGAATATCGGGTCCATGCTTGCACATCTAACAGCACCACCATCTCCAATTTTGAGACGATAGGGGCAGTAGTGTCCATTTCTGCTAGTGAAACTGTGGGAAGGCTGAGAGCAGCAATTGGAATGGAGGTCAAAAATCTTAGTTTTAGCCATAGTCGGTGCCAAAAATGTTGTCGGTGCCGACGTAATTGACATAGACGGTACCGATATCGGTGCCGTAGACAAACACTTCTGGTCTGGAACAGAAAGTTTTGGAAGTTTCAGTGGTCTTTCTTTCTCACCAGAGGGTGAGGAGTGAGCGGAATGTGGCCCCCTCTCTTTTCTAGGAGGGGGTGAACCCTCTGACACGGCGATAACCTTTGAAAGGGCTTCTTAAGAAGGCCCTTTAAAATCAGTTTATTCATATGCTCATTCAAGATACGTAAAATGAAACCCTGACAAATAGAGCAAAGCAGTTATACAGACAGATGAGGCATTCCCAAACAATAAACAGTCATCATGAGTGTCACAATTAAGCATTTTTCTCCCACACTTCAGGCATTGTTTGAAGCCTGAAATGCCCTTTTTTCAGACATGTTAACGCCAACACAAATAATACAGTACCAGAAAAACCAGACTACAACAACAAAAACAATATTACAGCCACAGCTTAGTTAGAAATCACAGAAGAAAATACCAACAATGGTATTGGAAGATTACCACAGCGGGTAGAGAGAAGGGAGTGTACCAGTGATGGTACAAAGATTACCAACAAGGTAGTTGACAGGAAAGTTGGAAAAGAGGGTTGAGAGACTTGGCAATAATCAGGTACAAGTTAAATATAAAACATAGTAAGGTATCACACTTTCCAATAACACTTATCTATAAAAAAAATATAAAAATATCAAAGACTTAGCTGAGAACTGGCTTGAATCCAGCTTTACAGCTACACAGCAAATGAGATCTGGGGTAAGAGAGAGATGGGGATTATGGGTAAAAGTTTAGCTCGAGAGTTTTTGGCTGGTGCAAGCTTGGTATAAGGCCGACTCAGTTCCAAGGGCGGAACCGAAACCCATCAGTGATGAATGAAATGAAGATTAACAACATCAGATTCGATGATGTGATCCAGTCACACAAAACTTTAAGAAATTTAAGAAATGTCTGAAGTCTGGATGAACTGTACAAGGTCACCTTTGCATGACAATTTGATTAGCCAGTGTTCCAAAAGCAAATACACTCAACTTCCTTTTGCAGGTAATGCCATTAGTACCTTTTTGAATTCCAATGAGATCGGTCCAATAAGGTAGGTAGGTGGCCCCAGGAGGCAGGACACATCCATAAGAATGCTCTTACAACTACTAAGCTTTAAGGAGAGGCCTCATTATGGGGATACTATACTCTTACATTCATCTAAAGTAGAATATGGCTTCCAAATAGGTAGCTTGCACTTCAGTGGTAGGCAATAACCTAATTTTAAGATTTTAAAAAGGAGATACCCAAGAAGGAGATTGACATGGTTGGGGACAGTCAATCATTGGAATTTCTGTAAGGCATGGCATTTATGCAAACAGTGATCTGCTAGTAATACAAATCTGAAAATTTTATTTTCAAGATTTTGAAATTTGTGTATACTGGATGAAGAAGCACAAGACTGGAAGGCCACATTCAAGTTTAAAAATCAGGACACATCTATCAATGGCAATTCTAGTAGAGTCTAAGAAGGTGTGAGATCCTGCAGCAAAGTTTATGTTGGGATAGCACTTTACAAGAGATCAAGTCTGAATGAGTTAATGTTTACGGATGCATCAAGGGTTAGTCCTGGATTTTTTGTCTGATAACAGTGGGAAAGGGATTATTGCTACTGTCTTTCACAGTGAACAGTTGTGTACACTTACCATAAATGTAGATGTTCAAGTGTATTCACTGTTGCAGTCATCACACTTGGGTTGATTCCTGGCTAGCAGGCCTTGTAAGACTGCTGTGGCAAATCCAGCTCTGGATTTAGAAAAGATAGGTAAGTGGTAATGCTTGGTGAAGGTGTGTACAGAGCTCCAGGTTGCAGCTTCCAGGATGTCCCTGGTAGGGAATCCCCTGAAAAATGCTGTAGAGGTTGAGGTAGCCCTAGTGGAATGAGTTCTGATCCCCTGTGGGGTAGGTTTTCCATGGTGTTTGTAGCAGAAGTGGATGCAGTGTACTATCCATTTGGAAATGGTTTGCTTTGAAATGGCCTTGTGTTCTGTCCCTGTAGCAAAGCTGACTAGCAGATGGTCAGATTTTCTTAAAGATTGAGTCCTGTCAAGGTAGAACCTGAGCTGTCTGTGCACGTCCAAGGAGTGCAAGATCCTTTCTCCTTTATTCTGAGGATTAGGGAAAAAGGTTGGTAAATGGATGGATTGATTTAAAGCCACACTGGATACCACCTTGGGCATAAATGATGGGTTAGTCCTGAGGGAAACCCTGTCAGCATGGAAAATAATGAAGGGTTCCACTGCTATTAGTGCCTGTAACTCAGACACTCTTCTTGCTGAAGTGATGGCTAGCAGTAAGACTGTTTTCCAAGAGAGGAATTTTAACTCTGCTGCAGCAGCAGGCTCAAAGGGGGGAAGCATGAGTTTCTCTAAAACAAAGTTAATGTCCCAGGCAGGGGTGGGAGCTGTCCTCAGGGGCCTTAAATTGTTAGCTCCTCTCAGGAACTGTTTGATGAGAGGGTGAGAAAAGAGAGGAGGCTCAGTACTGTAATGAGCTGAGACGGCAGAGGCATGAATCTTAACTGATGAGAAGGACAGGCCTCTGTGGAGCAGCTCTGCTAGGTAATCTAGGATTTGAGGTAAGGTGAGCACGGCTGTGTCCTTCCCTTGAGACTGGCTCCAAGAACAATATCTTTTCCACTTTTCTGAATAGGATTTCCTAGTACTAGGCCTTTTGGCCTCAAGGATGACATCCAGCACCTGCTTGCTGAGGGTTGCTGGTGGTGTACTCAGGGGATAAGCCAGGCTGCATGGTTCACGGTTTGCAGCTGTGGATGCACAATCTGTCCCCCCTGCTGGGACAGCAGGGAGGAGGTCTGATGTAGATACCAGGGTGGCACTGCCGTCAGACTTCATAGGAGTGGGTACCAGTGCTGGCGCGGCCAGTCTGGGGCAATAAGGATTGTCCTTGGTCTGTCCTGTTTGATCTTGAGTAGTACTTGAGAGAGAAGGGGCTGAGGGGGAAAGGCATAAACTGAGAGGTTTTCCCATGTAAAGGATAGGGCATCCGCTTTGCTGTGAGGATTTCTGCTGCACAATTTGCTCAATTGATGGTTTTGGGGGGAGGCAAAGAGGTCCACCTCTGGTGTCCCCCACCTGTGGATTAGAAGTTTGAATGAGTTGGGTTCCAGTTTCCACTAGTGTGGGTCCAGTAGATTTCTGCTTAAGTCGTCTGCCAGTGAATTTTGTTTGCCTGGCAGGAACTGAGCTTGCAGGTGCACTTGGTTGCTCAAGGCTGTGTTCCACAGGGCCATGGCTACCCTGCAGAATGGGTAGGAATGAGTTCCCCCCTGCTTGTTTATGTACCACATAACTGTGTTGTTGTCTGTCTTTATCAGGAGTTGTCCTGGAAGGATAAGGTATTTGAAGGCTGTCAGAGCATTCTGTACAGCTAACATTTCTTTTTGATTGATATGCAGGGGAATTTGTTCTGGGCTCCATTTGCCTTGAATGCATCTGCCTGCCATGTGAGCCCCCCATGCATAGTCTGATGAGTCTGTTGTCAGGGTTTGGACGGTGAGGGGTTGAGTGAAGGGAAGTCCCTTGTTGTGGTTGCATACCTCTGCCCACCAAAGGAACTCTGCCATTAGGCAAGGAATGATAGGAATCACTGTTTCCATGTCCTGAGAATGTTGACACCACAGACTTTTTAAATACCACTGAAGTTTCCTCATATACAGTCTTGCATATGGAATTAGTAGAATGCAAGAGGCCATGAACCCTAGGGCTTGCAATATTTTTCTTGCAGATAGCTGGGTTTGGGCGGCTATTAGTTTGAAGTAGTTTGTCAAATAAGCCTGGTTTTCTGGAGTGAGGAATGCCATCTGGGAAGTTGTGTTCAAGCTTGCTCCCAGAAATTCAATCTTTTGGTTGGGCACCAGTTGTGATTTCTTTTCGTTGATGGTGTACACCAGAGAAGTTATGAGTCTTTTTACAAATGCCAGGTGCTGAAATAGCAATTCCTGACTGTCTGCCTGAATCAGGCAATCCTCCAAGTATGGGTAAATTTGAATATTTCTCTGACTGCAGTATGCAATGGCCAGAGCCAGGCACTTTGGGAACGCCCTGGGTGCAGTAGATAAGCCAAAGGGAAGTGTAGAGAACTGATAGTGCATAGAGCTTGCCCTGAAATGTAGACATTTCCTGCAAGATTCCCTTATGGGGATGTGCAGATAAGCTTCATTTTAAGTCTAGGGTGACTAACCAGGCGTCCTTGGCTAGCAAAGGAAGAAACTGTTGCAGTGCAAGCATTTTGAATTTTGGGACCACCAGGAAGGTGTTGAGAATTGACAGATCCAGGATAGGGCACCAAGAGCTCTCTTTTCTGGGCACCAGGAATAGTCTGAAGTAGAAACCCTGTCCCCTTTGCTCTACTGGAACAGGTTGCATAGCCCTGACACTGAGAAGAGAAAGTACTTGCTTTTGAGCCTCTGCCCACTGGTTTGGAGGAAGGTCTCATCCTGCTTGGGGTTGGCAGTGAGTGGAAGTAGAATCTGTATCCCTGGGATACAATGTTTAGTAACCATTGGTCTTGGGTAATGGACATCCAGTTTTCTGCATGCAGGGCGAGTTTTCCTCCTAGGGGTGCTAGTACTTGGGCAGGGTTGGGGAGGATGATGGACAAGTCATTGTAAACTTTTCCCATAAGGGGGAGGCTTACCACTCCCTGTTTTTGAGGTGGAAGCACTCCATTGTTTAGATCTATGCATACCCTGAGACTGTAGTCTTGGTGGTCTGTTGTCCCTGGGTTTGGACTGAGAAGGCCTGGGAGGGACTGGAAAGAACCAGTTTTTAGAAGGCCAATGCCTATTGAATCTAGGTGGCTGCACCTGTAAGAAATCTTTAACAGTTTGCATAGATTTAGCTTTTTTCTCCATCTTTTTCAGAACAATTTCTGTTTTTGTACCAAACAGCATTCCTGGTTTAATGGAGCAACTAGTAATTTTGCTTTGACATGGTCTGGCAAGATTTGTTCCTTCAGCCAAGCATGCTTTCTCAGTACTGACCCAGCGACAGCCTAAGGCATCAAAACCACACTGCAAAGTATGTTTACTGACTTGGTTTGCAGAATGCATTAACTCCTGTAAATCTTTATTTTCTGAACAATCTGGAAGCAACAACATTTTTTGTTTAATTAGTCCCATAACATACTGCTGGTACTTCAACATATGAAACTGGCAATTCAAAGCCCTGATGGCAAGAGTTGCAGAGGTATATACCTTCTTACCCCATCTTTCTAAAGCTCTAGAATCCCTGTCTAAAGGAGTAGGGTTTTTGGCTGTAGTAGCCTTAATGCCCTTAGGTCCCTGGGAAATGGTCTCTGGATCCGCCGTGGGATTCTTAAAGAGAAATTTGTGAGAGTCAGGTACTATGTACTACCTGTCAGGCTTTCTAGGAGCTGGTGGTAAAGTATCAGGAGTAAGACTGGATTCCATGAAGGCATAATCTACAATATCCAGGACAGGGGGTATAGCTAAAGTCCTGTGCTGAGGCAAGTTTAAAAATTCTCCGAGTCTCTTTTTGGACTGAGGGTAGTCCTGGCATTCTCAGCAGAAATGCTCTCAACTCATTAACCCTGAGTACCTCCTCATGGTGCCTCTGTGCTTACACCCGAGCGCGCCATGAGAAGATATGAATTGCAAGCCGTTATCCCAGAGTGCCTTCCATAAGCGCAAGAAACTCTAGTGCTGATTTATAGTTGTGCTTAATGTAAAACATGCTGAAATCGTAATTTAACTTGTAATTTACCTTATATAGTTACAAGTCAGCATGTTTTAACATTAAGTTCACATTAAAGTTTTAGCTGAAAATCCGATTTCAAAAGAGATTGATAAAGCAAGTGGTGGCAGCCAGTCTGATTCTTGCAATCAGAGCCACCACTTGCGTAATACTCCACCCCCAACTTTATTTTCTTTCGTTTTCCCTCAATAAATAGAAGGACCAGCCACAGGTATTTTCCTTTCTTTTTTCCTGATATTTGGAAATTTTACCCGCTACTGGAACCCTCTGTTTTACTTCTGCACTCACGGATTAAAGGGAGATTAGTTGGAGAGCAACACCGGTTTTGGCGTTCGGAGATCCCGTTAATTCTGCATTCCTCTCCTTGGCTCAAGAATTGCTCTTGTTTACAGGTCAGTTGTGGTATTTATGTCATAGGTTTATCCTAGGCTATCTGCCCTGGGGCATTTACAAGCCTAGCCAGAGTGTGTTTGGCTTTCGCCACCCTTTTAGATCGGTTTACTGTGCCTCTGTAGAGTAGGTCACAGAAGATAGCCCTTTTAAGATTAGTTTACTGTGCCCCTGTCTAGCAGGGACACAGAAGAGATCCCAGGGGTGAACTTATGATCTCCCATCCACTTGTCAAGATTTCTCTTGAAGAGGGTCAGTGAGAGGCTCTGCCTAACATGGACTGGGATTCTGTTCTAGAGGGAAGGGCAGCCTCTGGGATATGTCCCTCCAGCATGTCCTATTTATTTCTGTGCTGAGGTTTAAGTCCCTGGAGTGTGTAGCTCTAAGGGATTTGGATTTCCTGAGGTGAGTATGTCCATTAACTCTGGGTTGGACATGGCTTTATACGTCAGGCATAGATCACCTCTGAGTAGGCGGTACAGACTGTGTATGATATTATTTTTTTTTTTATTTGTGAAGGGCAGCTGGTAGAAAGGTTGCATAATGTAATCAAAAAACGCCCTTCTTCATCAGTTGGTTAGTTCACTCCATAAGTAGAAATTATGACTGTGCAGCATAAGGTTCAAATGTTTATCTGTTATGTTTTAGCTCTGCCAAGTTATTTCTACAGTCTTTTCTGTGACTAGTAATGTGCTAAGTGAGCAGACGCTAATCGAGATCACTTGACCGCCGTACTACATTTGTGTAGTGCTCACAACTGCTTGACGGCTGCCTACTACCTCCTAACCATTTATTTGGATAGTTAAAAAAAATCACTGATCACTCTCCTGAAGTGCCTGATAAGCAGAACAACAACAGTTTGTCTTTTCACTTCCTCATAAAATGTTTGCTTTGCTGGTAACTTATCTCCTAATTGTTTCCTGTCATACCTCGCCATTTATGCTGAGGATTTGAGTATTTTTTTTCTAATGTGTATGATTAGGTCTTACTGTTTGCATTCATACTTGGTGCACAGTCACTAAAACGAGCAACTCAGTAAGCAAGCCTATGTCAGTGCTCCCAGTTGAACAGATGTCAAGTAATGGTGCTAAATTGACACCCCCTTCCAAGACAAACAAGAGATCGAGTGGGCAAACTGCTGCAAGTTTGAGCTTAGCCACTGACTTACTTATTTTCCACCTTTATGACTACTGTAACTCAGAAAGAAGTAGAAAAAAATGCACATTTTCTTCCAAACCAGCTATTTTACAGCTGTACGGAATTGTCTGTCATTTTCACATCCTCCCTGCTTGATTAGGGTTTTCCACTTTTGTTATAGTGTGTAGTCTCGAACTGGAAAGTGACGCATATTCTTTACGAGACCGTTAACCTACTGTTGAGTCTCAAAATGGAAAGCGGCTGTATCCTTTTGATTCATTTCATTTTTGGTGGAAAGTTTTTATCACCTGCTATGTGTTTTACATACAACTCATCTTTTGTAACTCAGCCGTTTGATATTTCTTCTACAGCACACAAGTGTTTGCATTATTTGTATTTCGCTACTTTAAACCATTTTGGAGTTGCTCCATTTTGCTTTTATTTGTGCATTTATATTTTGTATGTCACTATATCTCTTAAAAATACATCACATTTCTGTGGAATCATTAAATAAAGTCTGTAAGTTGACAGTGAAAGTTGTTAAATGCATATTCATTTTGCAAATATATTTACAGAGGTGATATATTCAGATTTATTATCAACAGTACTGCATGCTAGTAAGTCACACACATTACTAGTCGAGTCTTCAGCCAATTATGAAATTCAGGGCGAGTGCATCTGCAGTTCTTTGAATTCTTCATCTGTTTTAATGTTGAGTTTCTTGCTGCCTTTGCTAGTTACTGCACCGTCTACTGTCCCTGTCAGGAGATACTGCCAACATTTTGTTGTCATCAGTGGGCTCCTTGAACATCTGTAGAAAAAACATTGCTTTTTATTTATTCTTCCAAGTGATTTTATGCAGATGGTCATGTAAGTCTGACTAGCGGAATGGTATCATCCTTCATTAACACCATCCCATTTTTATCAGCACTCCAGTATTTTGCAGAATGGCCAGTTATACCTCAAATTTTTGAAATGCTCCTCAAAATTTTGCAATTTTCTAGTAAATTGTTGGAGACTGAAGGCACTAAATAATGATAATGTTTGCATTTCAGACTTCATACCCTTGAGAAAATGCATACCAATACAAACATTCTAGAAACTTTCTAAGTTTATAAGAGCGATATTTAAAATCTGTTCCTGACATCCAGCCCTTGTTCCCCCCATTATTTTTGGCTTTGTCCAGAATTCTTGTGCTGATAGGTTGAGAGGTGTTTGAGGTATACCCTAGTGATGAGTGTCACTTGTAAAGGACATTCTTCATCTCTTCTACACATAGATGACTTTGCTGTTATATGTTTTATCTCATGTGTTATAGTCTGTATCTTTTTATATTTTAAATCACCCCCTTTAAATAAGAAATTGGTGTTTATTATAGGTGGACATTCCTACTAGCAGAAGATTTGTAATGTAGATATTTAAACGGATATGTTTGTACCCACTTGGAGCAATATGTGGCATATTTTATTTTGCAACAATAAGCAATTTCCAGGGAGAAGGACTTTTATACATTCAGCTGCATAATTTAGACAATGCAATCATTATAGGCAAGGACTTGTCATGCATTGTAATGCATATTAATTTTCTGAATTTTTTCTATATAGAGGTTTATCAACAAGTGGTGGTTTTACTCAACAAATGAAAAGATTTCATTCAATGTGCTTTATTTTTTCTATGGTGGCAGTTATTTTTTTTTTCTTTTAGATACGTGGTCACTAGTCACATATGTTAAAAATGCTAGGCTACGTTTTTCTCCTGGAGAAAGGATGTTTTGTGTACTTGGTCATGTATTCTATTTATCTTATTATGGTTATGCCAAGCCTAGTGGCTCCTTTCCACATCTCATAAGCCATACTGTTAGTTAATTGACAGGTTTGCAAATTGCCAACAGGTGTATAGGTAGTCTGTGGTTTAGTGAAAGTGTGCCGTATGATGAACTACCACCTGATCTAGGATTAGTTCTCTATACCTGCTGAGTGCCAAGATAGACTCCTGTTTCCTTGTGATTCTGAGTAGAATAAAACAGATTCTAGAGAATGAAAAAATGCTATGTTGCTAATAGGTGCACATTAGTTCATTCCCTTTTACTCCAAAGCAGTCAGATTGCGAGGGCATCTCTTGTGCATAACCCTCTTCAGGTCACCCCTCAGAAACATGGCTTTAGCTGTAGCAGGCAACTCAGTACATGTCAGGAAAATCCTACTAGGACAGCTGAACTTTATTTGGGATTAATCAGTCTCTTTAATTGATGGCAGGTGTGTACCCAGGAAGACTGAATGCTGTAATTAAATCAAAAGGTCCTTCAGCAAAGTATTAGTTTAAAGGTGTACACACCAGCAGTCTGTGTGGGCAGCCAACACAGGTATGGGACATTTTGGACACCCACCACTGAGTGGTGTCACTGTGCAGTTAGTATATATAATTTTGGGGGTTGTGGCTCCACTTGCAAAAAGTTTTTTTTTTTTTAATTTTTTCAGCTCACTGTGTTCAGCATGTGATTTACAGCGAAAAGTGGTGCTTGTGCATACATGATACTGAAGGGGTAACTTGGGTGAATGCTTCATTTTGGTGGTTGTACATACTTGGAAATGTTACTGAAGTTTGATTTGGGGAAGTGTTTAATTTTGGTGATTGTGCATACCTCAACATTCTACTGACAGGGTTGCTTGGGTGAAGGGTTCATGCTGGTGATTGCACATACTAGAAATGTTACCAAAGGGTTGTTTGGGGACACATTTAATTTAGGTGCATGTATATCTGGACATAATAATGAGGATGTTGCTTGGGGAATTAATTCATTGTGTATCAGTGAAGTGCTTGTGCATACATGGTCCGACTGCAAAAGTGACTGCTAGGGAAAATAGTTTATTATGTCATGTTGGTGCTTGTGCATACACAATGCAAACAACTGGATGGGTTACTGGGGAAACATAGAAATTAAGTCTGCAAATTACATCTGGTTACATTACTTAGAATACAACACAGATATGCAATTACAGTGGAATATGCCAGCATATAAGACATGAGATACACCAGTGACTTTAATAGTATAATGTAAATTAAGCAGACAAGAAATCACTTCTGCTTGAATTCTATTCGTGATTATACTCCGTAATTGCATGAGTGAAATAAAGGTTCTCACTACTTGAGTACTGCCAGCATAGAGCTACCATATTTTTTGTGCATTTTTCCTAGCTTTGTCAGCCATGTGTGGAATTTAGGTGGGAGGAAGGGCTCAGTAACATCTAAGTGTTATACTCTTTTACTGGAATACTCGTGTTCTTACTGATATTGATTCTGTGTTATACAACAGCTGCACAAGGTAATATAATGAATGCCTAGTCAACAGGTTATGTGCAGCAATTATCACCGGTGTCTGAGCATGCATAACTTAGCAGGAATGAAAGGAAGGTCATTATCACATTAGCAATAAGTCG
>NC_056739.1:967191673-967194173 GCF_019279795.1 Protopterus annectens
CATAGCGGCCTTCCATTGATCTGCCTCCGATACTGGTGGAGACATCGACGTGACCCACAACTGTTGGTGCATCCCGCCAGGGACGGACCTGTTCTTGTGTCAAGAGTACACCTAGCTGGTCTACACTGTTTCTCCTACTGGTAGCATCATCTCCCGGTTCCACAGAACCAACACCCCAGGTGTGAAATACTGTGCATGAAGCACGTACACACGCCCCCACTGGGTGCACCATATATCACTATTCTTTTTGGTATTATGCAGGACTACTGTTCTCACAGTACGATTGGACAGGCACTGTTCTGTGATGCACATAGACTGCTCATAATACTATGGTTGAGCAATGGACACATGTGCTAGTATTAATCTAAACACACATATACATTTCCTATACTGTTGGATGACTGTGCTGGATGATATGTTTGTGATCATAGCAGCTGAATGTGTATCCACCATGGCTTAGTGGAACTCATGTCGACTATAGTGTGCAGGGTCGGGGGTTTGCAACCTGGCAGTGCAGACTATTCTGTTAATGGCCACGACAACAGCTGTTAGCTAGAGAGTGACTAAGGCACTATAGAACATTTGCAGGCGGGTATGCGCCGGTTTGCTCGAAGCACAGCATTACTGACCTCTGGTTGCGGAATCTTGCACTGGGTTAGCCTCTACATTGCTTCAACAGTGTGGTAATCTCATATTGGCAGCCACACAAGCTTACACCCGCTTGCTCCCGCATACACACGTGCAACTTCGCGCATTTAGTTCACATTTGTCTACCGGGACAATCTCACTGCATGCTTATCCATCGTCAGCGGTGGTCCGGGGAGGAGAGCTCTACAATGACCCCAGCTACTTATTCCAATTAATACTGAGGTGTTCACATTCATAGAGGTTAACAGATGTAACATAGCTACAGCCCCCATTTTTCATGCTTAGTTTACGTTAACATGTCGGTATTATCCATGCCTAGGTCACATTTACATGTCAGGTATGACTTGACAAAGATCAATTAAGGTGAAGTTGGATTCCCGTTTAACAAGTCTGGATAGGTCACATGCAGGTATTCGGGGTAGGTGTAGTTATTCAATACCTGTGTGGTACAGTAGAGGGGAATAGTGAAGGAGTAGATAGGTAGTGGGGGTGATACTAACTGTATAGTAGCCTGTAGGAATAATTGGATGGGGAGCAATAGGGAAGGTTTGTCGGATGTTGGGATTTGTATGCGAGGCAGGACAAGAGGTGTCGATTTCACTAGTTGATGAAGTGGTATAGAGTGCGAGTTGGGGGGGGGCGGTTTCACAAGGTGGTGAGCCTGTGCTGATCCAAGTGTGCTTGTGGTGTTCCTTCATGTGTTATTTACATGTGTCCTGTGGGACAGCTGTGATACTACATGTGGGTTGGGGGTTCCAGATACTGGCAATATAGTGGGGGAAGAGGGTGTCACCTATGTGTACCCTTAAACATTAATAGAAAAGGACCAGGGGCTGATAGGTACGTGGTGTGCATGGGGCACAAAGGGGGAAGTTAGTAGGGGAATTATCCAGGGATGTGCAGGACGGCTGCAGAGAAGGTCCACAGCTGGCCATGTTGTCAACGACAACAGCTGTGCATATACACTGCATTTGGTGTTTGCGTTGGACACTAACCCCTGGGTGGGGGTGAGGACTATAATAATACCTTGTGATGCCAATTAGATCGGCTTACATGCCTACAGTGGGGTGTTGCGACTATGTGTTAGTAGGTGTTATGTAGCGGGGTTATGCAACAACACATATGGTTATACCGTACTTTGCCAAGTACACTGGACTGTGCTGCGGTGGGACCCATATCGGGAATGTCTGCTCGTCAGGTGAAAGCATATCTCTCGACTGTACAGTTTCTGCAGACTGTCCAAAGTTTTGCTTCATAATTCTGGTGTGTTCCTCTTACAATCTGCACCTGTCTGGCAAATACCTGGGAACTGAAGTCATTAAATAAAGACAAGTATTTGAGTTTAAGACTCCACATCCTTCAGAAGAGTCATGTTAATGCATAACCTATTATTCTATCAGCTTTCTAAGGTTATAAGTGGAATATTTAATTTCTGTTCCTATTTGTCCCCCCAACAGTTTAGATTCTGTCCAGAGGTTTTGCTCTAAGAGGTTGAGAGGTAATGGCGGAAGCTCTGCCCAATTTGTAATATTACTTACATCCCCAGGGCGGTCCGAATACAACTGCGCCAGCCAACATCTAAACGCCTAGGCCCATAATTGCATACCGATAGCTCCCCCCACCTGCCCCTCCTCTACAGCACTCATCCTTACTGTGGGTGCAGGTGGGGTCTAACCACACCACTACAAACTGCCCACTCTCCATGTCTTGGGACCCATGTTGTACGTTGTCTCGGCCCATGGGTCACCTGCCTGTAGTCTGCAAAGCAGTGGTGTGTTTACTTGTACTGTGCGTTTGCATGTTTCGCCTGTCTAGCTGGGGGGGGGGGGGGGGGTGATGCTACATGTTACAC
>NC_056739.1:967199173-967203516 GCF_019279795.1 Protopterus annectens
GTTAAAGCCCAGTAATAGTGGTAGTTTTCCTACTGTCACATTTTTTTTTAGTATTGTTATTTGAGTATTGTGACCACTTCTTTTTATGCAGAAAAAAAGAGTCTGCTGAGAAAAGGTTTTGTTTGCCAAAAGACTAGGAGATATGGAAATGCCTGATTTGTATTACTGGCAATATGATCAAATACATTTGTTCTTTTTACAAATGGAATGCAAAAGATTTTTCATTTTGAGATGGAAGGACAAACCCTGGTCTGTTTGTCCTCAGAAGGCTCATAGGTGTTTACTAGGCTAACAACCAAAAGGGCCTTTTTAAGCCTAGCCATGCACCCCAAATTTTTGACAAGTTCTGATACCCTTGATAAGTGTAAGCATGAGCCTGGGAGATTAACCATTTACAGGTTACCTGTGTCCTTTAGAGACATAGGTGCCAAACCAGGGATGGATTTCTGGTTTCCCATCCAATTGTCCAAGTTGCTCTTGAACTGTGTTAGGGAAGAACTCTGCTTCACATGGATGGGAAGTCTGTTCCATAGACAGGTTAGTCTCTGGGATACACATCCATCTCTCCAGCAGGTCCTATTTATAATCACAGGCAAGGTGTAAGTCTTTAGAACAGGTAAATTCTGGTGCTTTAAGAATAAGCTAGGTAAGAATGCTAGGGCAATTTTGAAATTCTAGAATGTGGAAAATCTCCATAACATTTATAAGACAACTGTGGAGGTGCACCACAGAGTTATGGATAACAAGAATGTAGAATAACAGATTTATTTTGGCTCCTATCAAAGTTAGCATAATGTGTTATCACATGCTAGCTGATACCGTTTGGTTAGACAGACATCCTGAAATACAACACTGAAATCAACAACCTGAAGCATCAGCATTAAAAATTGGTGTAGAGTTCAGCAGTGGCATTACGTAAAAGAAATGAACCACTTAATTTAGAGAAGGTTAAAGGAGGTCTAGGACCAAATGATGTCAGAACGGTCACAGGTGCAAGAAATGCCAAACAAGGGGAGTGTTATGATTCAACTTAGGGGGCTAAACCAGCTATCCCACAGACTGGTCAGCAAGTTACATAAAAAGTTGAATTTTATCAGAATAAAATTGCAGGAGAGCTATGGGTAAGCAACTGAAGCTTAAACATTGACACAGGATTTACTTTCTCTCAAGATATGCTACAGTCTCAGAAATTCACAATTTTTGCGTGGAAATGCCGCTATAAATAATTCTATACACTCAACTGGTTACAATACATATTTCCAGATTCCACAGGGGATTGTTGAAGATGTCAGGGTGGATACTGAGGCATTTGGATACATATTTTTAGGGAGCACCTGAAATTAGTGGAATACAAGAAACAATTATACATGTGTTTACAGGATATTGGCCTGAAGGAATACAACCATCACCAATGGTATTTTTGCTAATAATCTCAGGGTAGGGGAATTGGTTAATGATGAACATGCTTTATTAGCAATGATTCTCCAATTTACAAAGAAGGAGAAATTGGAAGACTGCAGCACCTCCTAGGATTGAAGAATTATGTACTATGACAAAAGAATTATCTAATGCTAGGCGAGTGAAGACCAATGGTACACAAATAAATGCCTGCCCAAGTTGCACAGAACAGTGGTCACAGGTTGAGCTTCTAATATGTAATGAAATATAAATAGTATTCAGGTTGCTTAGATAATAACAAACCCCCACTTATCAACATTTACTTTCGTTGAATGTTTTATCATATCATATTTTATTAGATTAGTGCTGCCATTATTAAGACAAGTGTTGGGTTGGCAGCATTCCATTGTCTGACATGTTAGTGCAGGAATGTATTGTTTCCAAGGCTAAATTTTTGTAGTATGTTTACATATCCCTCCATCGCAGAGGTACAAGGGTCTTTAGCAAAATGGCTCCTAGACAGAATGCATTACTACTGTTTTGACTCATATTGTTATTTATGGTAACATAGCTGGCAAAACACAAAAAAACTAATGTTTAAAAATACTCAGCCAATCAGACTGCAAAAAAAGTGTATAGAAGTGCACATAAAAGTCAAACAAACACTTACTAAAAAATAAGTATAGATAATAAAAATATCAATAAATATTAAAAGAAATGCTCAGAAAACATGCTGCATAAAGACAATCCTAGGAATTTAATAAAATCCGTGTAGGCATAGTGCAAGGCCTACACTGAAGGTATCAAGGCCATGTATACCGAACCCCCTCAACAGCACACCTTGCATAATAATGAAAGCGCATTACTGAGGGAGAGCCATGTAACACAGCTATGGAATCAGTGTAGGGATTGTGTTATCTAGAGATAGCACACCCCCTGCACTGTCAATGTGCTGGATATCACTGTAGGCAACTGAAAACAGTGAAATTAAAAATTTTAAAATTTTTTTGTGTGTGTTTGCACGGCACGCAGCACCGGACACATGCTAGACATCTAAAAATAGAAATCGATTTAAATTATAAATGGAAAGGTCAAGTTTAAGCATAGCTGAGCATGTTTGCATGGCCCACCATGGTGCGCAGTGGTGATTAAACGTAACGGAGAGTGATATATCAAAGTACAGCAGCAATCCAAACGCCCACATAGCTAAATGGTTAGAGTGACAGCCTTATGTGCAGTAGGTGAAGGGTTGAAATACAGAGGCATGTTACTTTATAAATACACATATACGAGAATAATTCCAAATTCCACTTAAATGTTTTGTTTAATTACACAGACAGGTTATTACATTTATTTTGCAAATTTACACACAGGAGAAGCACTAAAAAAATCCCTGACTGAATTCTGTATGAAGACACACAGATTATTAAGCATGTATGTTGCAAATACACATTATGACAAGTATTCTTAAACTCTTGATTGAATATTCTATGTACAGACAGACATGTTATTAGGCATTTATGTTTCCAATACACAATATGAAAATTATATTTAAATCCCAGTTTGGTGCTCCCAGCTAATCTCCGCTAAGCACCGCTAAGCCTTGCCAAGCACTGCTTAAAACCAGAAATGTTTTAGCAGTGCTTGGCTGATTTGCACATTGCTAAGCAGTGTGAAGCACTGCTCAGCCCCACTAAGCTGGTTTGCGTACCGCTAAGCATTGCCAGTTCAAGCACTGCTCAGCTAAACTCAGTGGGTTTGCTTGGTGCTAAGCAAAGTGCAACATTTTTAAAAATGGCCCATTGGTGGTAAGGGGTGGGAAAAATGCCTTATTTAAGTGCAATTGGCGGGAATACAGCCATAACCTGTTGGAGTTTGAACTTGGCAAGAACTACGGCAGGAGTTGGAGAGGGTGCATGCTTCTGGGTGCAGAGTTGGGGTATTCTGGAGTCCAGGCTCATGGTTGGACTCCTTGTTAAATACAATAACGTCGGGCTGGTGCAGGGACAGCAGTACAAGTCAGAGGCCTGGGAACTGGTTGGCACGCGATCTCACTAGTGCAACTAGTATCCCCCACACAGGTGAGCAGGTGCATCATCATTATGATGAACTGAAGCGGCGTAAGGGGGATCTCTTGGCCACCTTGGTCCAAGATACTCAAGACAGGAATGCTCCACAAGTTTTTAAGTATTATCATTGTTCTACCAACATCTACTCTGAACGTGCAATAGACAGGTACGCATAATGGTGTGTTTCTCTCCCCACAGCTGAAAAGGAGAGAGCTCGCAACCTAGAGGCCCATGCAGGGTGCCTGGTCAGGTTGTGCTATGAGTACGGTAAGTACAAATGTAACCTGCAATCTGTAGTCATATAAACAAGGAGGAATAAATTAGTGACTGCCACTACGCATATTCAGTTTTGATTGTACTGCAATGAATGTGGCCATAGACCTGGACTGAAATAAGTGAATAATGCCAGGTACAGTTCAATAAAGCTGAAAGGATGAAACCTGATAATGTTAAGGAAATAAAAAGTTTCTAGTGCAGTAATAACATTAAGGAAATAAAGTTTCTACTGCATTAATAATATTAGGGAAATAAAGCTTCTACTGCATTACTAATGTTAAAGGAAAAACGTTTCAACTGCATTAATACCGTGAAGGAAATACATGTTTCTACTGCATTAAGTGTGGAATTACAGCTGTAATGCAACACCTGCATTATATGAACTGTTCAATAAAGACTGGAAATATATAGCAATCACTGCATGAAGTCACCCTAATAAAGTTGTGTTTTGCAACATGTGTGTATTTTGGGCTGTTGGACATGTAATAGAGTATTACATCTGCTGTGATGTAAAAACACAAACAATACCAGTAAGTGACTGAAGGTTAGCCAATAAAAAAGTGTTCTGCTAAACCTTGGGCCCCGAAAAAGTTTTTTTGG